>NC_087157.1:21455615-21570615 GCF_035594125.1 Scylla paramamosain | reverse complement strand
CTCTCTCTCTCTCTCTCTCTCTCTCTCTCTCTCTCTCTCTCTCTCTCTCTCTCTCTCTCTCATTATTTCGTTGCTTTACTTTTTTTTTTTTGCTCCATATCACGTGGCGTGCCATAGGCAAGCACTCTGCATGCCAAGTCTGGCACGCGTGCCATAGGTTGCCGACCCCTGGTCTAAACAATATCTTTTGATGAGTTCTGTGTCACTAAATTCATTCAATACATCCTTTCTGGATAAAAAAAAAATTCTAAGCTGAAGATGCTGTGGAGCGGCCATCTTAGCAGTGGGAATGTCGGTCATTACCCACTAAGACATGGTGGCTGGGTGTCTGAGAATGGACTAATCTATTTTACATTGACTCATATGGGAAAAACAGTTCAGGTTTTTTAACATTTTGGATTTCGAATGGCATTCAGGAATGAATTAAGTTCGAAAACTGAGGTTCCACTGTGTGTATATATATATATATATATATATATATATATATATATATATATATATATATATATATATATATATATATATATATATATATATATATATGCAGTAGGGTAAGCAACAACACACGGATGTTATAACGCACCAAAATTTTAATAAATGTTTAATCAGAATGACAAACCAAAACTGGTATAATGAACTCACCACTACTGCAAGCATTGGAATTTTAATGAAAATTTAATTGAAAGTATACCAAAACTAGCAATACAAACTTGCCATTTGTGTTGGCACTGAAATTTTAATAAAAATTTAGTCTGAATAACTAAATAAACCTCACAAGATTAACTCACCAGCTGTGCAAGCCAATGCTCACCTATCCGGCACCTGTCCTTTCCCCCTTTTTTCCTTTCCTCTGCCTTTTTTTGTCTTGTCTCAACCCTCCCTCCCCCCTTATCTGTCAGAGATAAGGGACAAGGGAGTAAAACTCACTCTCTCTCTCTCTCTCTCTCTCTCTCTCTCTCTCTCTCTCTCTTTCATTTTATGTAATTTTTGCTTCATCATCCCTCACTCTCATATGTGTAATTCCATTTTCATTCTAAATTCTCTCTCTCATTCTATTTAGCAATCCTTAATGTGACCCATACTTGTCAAAGCAGCGCGAAATTCAGGATAATAATATACAGAAAACGGGATGATAAGAATTTAGGACTAGACACAAAACTCATGATGGTACTGTACATATTTATTGTTATCTCAAATTTAGTAGTGCAAATATGCTCATTTTAATGTAATTTTTCAAAAATTTTGCATTTTTCATATTATTTTCTCATTCCTTGCAACCAATGGATTTTTTCCTGTAGGTTTTACAGTCGCCATAACTCACATGTGCTATAACAAACACTACATCAGAACGAATAAAGTTTGTTGTTATGTACCCTACAATATATATATATATATATATATATATATATATATATATATATATATATATATATATATATATATATATATATATATATATATATATATATATATTTTGTTACGTCTCAAACACTACCCCTCTCACAGCTGCCACTGAATCTCAGGTCAGCTTTTCCTAGCCTACACCAACAGCCCAGTGTGCCGATATACAGCATGAGCCCAGGCCACTTGTGAGTAGTACACTCCTCCCTCCTATGCAGCCAACCCAAGCCACTCATATGAGTCACTGCAAAAAAATCTGAATTGTGAGGTGTATGACTAATATCCCCATCAATACTAGCTGAATTATCCCCCAAATACACCCTCACACAGCTTGCTCTCTCCGTATGTCTAAATACCATGAGTATCGGGCTACCACTCAGGAGATTCCAGCCATCACTGAGCCCCAAGTCATCAAACAAAGAGACGTGCCAGCTGGCAGCTGGGAAGAGAGGAAAATGGGGAGAACAGGGGGAGCTGGAGACTCAGCCCACCACTCCCTTACTTACAAAAACTATCTTGCTCTCAAACACATTTTTGTTTCATTAAATTGCTACACTTTTAAGGGGCTAGCTAGAATTTAATCTTATACTGTAAACTTTACCTTTTGATCTCTTGTATATTGGTTTCAACTTACTGGGTAACAACAAAGTGGAGCAAATAAATAAAATAAATAATATGATAAGGCTTTACTAAACTTAGTCACTTGGCACGCAAGGATTCGGCGCTCTGCTCTCTCTCTCTCTCTCTCTCTCTCTCTCTCTCTCTCTCTCTCTCTCTCTCTCTCTCTCTCTCTCTCTCTCTCTCTCTCTCTCTCTCTCTCTCTCTCTCTCTCTCTCTCTCTCTCTCTCTCTCTCTCTCTCTCTCTCTCTCTTCCTCATCACTTGTTTTGTTTTTCTCTTCTGTTCTTCATATTTGCTTGCCATGAAGGCACTCTTCATAACATTCCCACACCCAAGGAAAAAATTTTGAAACACACTTTCAAAATCTTTTGGCTACTCACAAACAAAATTTTGAAGTCCCTCACTCTGGACAAACTATCAGCAATTACATAATTAATTTCTCAACAACTACAGATCAACAGGGCAACTTCAGCCCACCTGCAGGCATACAAACTACAAAACATTACTACAGGGCCACTACTATAACTACAGTGCCATTTCCTGACACCTGACTTTCCTCTCACCTATTCACACTTCACCTGACTCATCTTGCTTCTTGCCCATTCATACCTCATACACCTCTTTTGAGTTCCCTAGAGGTGCTGGTCTTTTGGAGAAACACCTAGACTCATATCTTTCACCAATTCTCACCTCCACACCCTTTTCTCACATAGTCCATGTGACATCTGTAATTGTGAGTGATTTGTGGGCACCTCTTGGGTTGAGCTGAATAAATTAAAGGTCCCAGAGTCAGATGGGGGAGACCAGCATCACATTTCAAGGCAAGCACACTCTGTACTTTGTATTCATTCTCTCTACACCAAATAAATGGCCAAGCATCAAGATGTAACTCCTCCACCCCATATCCCCATCCTGTAGGAAGCAGGATGGGAGGACGTATCACACCAGTAAATAAGGTGGCATTATTGGTAGGCATCCATAACACATTAACATCAGCAGAGTGACAATGATTTTGATAACATGGAAACTATACATAAACTTTGATGACAGCTTGTCAGGTAGAACTTTAAGGCTATCACATAGATTTACACATAGGTTCAAACTTGAATTATATGAAACTCATACATACATAATAACACTACTGCAAAATTATTTTCATATTAATCAATACTTTACATGAATGGTTAATCTTGGGAACATTTTATCTAATTATTTTTCAGAATTTTTTTTTTCATGTAAGAGGGGAACTGACCAAGGGCAACAAAATTATATATATATATATATATATATATATATATATATATATATATATATATATATATATATATATATATATATATATATATATATATATATATATATATATATATATATATAAAGGCCCACTGCAATGTTGGCCCCTAAACAAAGTCAAAAGCAGTTGTCAAAAATTAAAGGATAAGTATCTTGAAAACCTCCCTCTTGAAAGAGTTCAAGTCATAGGAAGGAGGCAGGGAGTTCCAGAGTTTACCAGAGAAAAGGATGAATGATTGAGAACACTAGTTACCTAACTCTTGCATTAGAGAGGCAAACAAAATAGGGGTGAAAGAAGAAAGTCTTGTGCAGCAAGGCCATGGGAGGAAGGAAGGCATGCAGTTAGCAAGAAGAGAAGAGCATGAAAATAGCAACAATGCGGTGATGAAAGAGAGGTTGAAGACAGTCAGTTAGAGGAGAAATTGATAAGACAAAAAGCTTTTGATTCCATCCTGTCTAAAAGAGTGGTATGAGTGGAATCCCTCCCATACATGTGAAGCATACTCCATACATGGACAGATAAGGCCCCTGTACAGAGTTTGCAGCTGGGGGATGAGAAAAAACTGGTGGAGATGACTCAGAACACCTAACTTCACAGAAGCTGTTTTAGCTAGAGATGAGATGTGAAGTTTCCAGTTTAGATTATAAGTAAAGGACAGACCAAAGATGTTCAGTGTAGAAGAGGGGGACAGTTGCACGTCACTGAAGAAAAGGGGATAGTTATTTGAAAGGTTGTGTTGAGTTGATAGATGGAGGAATTGAGTTTTTGAGGCATTGAACAATACTAAATTTGCTCTGCCTCAATCAGAAATTTTAGAGAGATCAGAAGTCAGTCATTTTGTGGCTTTCCTGTGTGTGAAATGTTTACATCCTGAAGGGTTGCACGTCTCTGAAAAGATGTGGAAAAGTGCAGGGTGGTATCATCAGCGTAGAAGTGGATAGGACAAGAAGTTTGGTTTAGAAGATCATTGATGAATAATAAGAAGAAAATGGGTGATAAGACAGAACCCTGAGGAACACCATTGTCAATAAATTTAGGAGAAGAATATAAGCTACAAGATATGGTGTACATCTGAATCATATCTTAATTCTAATTATCATATAAAATCAAATTGATGGAGTGGGACACAGTTCCTTATCACCAAAAATACTTACCTAGCCCAATCCTAAGATAGTCCTTCACAATCAACAAAAAGAGCCTGGGGTTGCGGGAGTCCAGCAGGCGCATGATGGTAACCTGGAGGTCCACATTGGCTTGACACACTAGCAAGGATCCATGCACTGTCATAAGCTCAGCTAGTAGCCAGCATGTAAATTCTGGAGAAGAAATATATTATGTATTTTATTAAACTGTGTAAGTCAAAGATGCTAAACTGGTGGCATATAGATGAAAGTTAACATAGAATAAAAATAGTGTGACTTACAATGCCCAAGAAAGAAAATCGATGATTACATAAGTAACACAGAACACTTTTAAAAAGGAATAGCCACAAAAGTAAGACACAAAAGATTGGCAATTCAGATAGATAATATTATTCATCAACACATGCTATGTAGTTGGTTCAATAAGATAATATCAAATCAGCCCTCAATTATATTTATATGTGGTAGCATGAGCAGTCATGCAAATGACACCCCAACCACTTTTGAGTTAATACTACATAACACTATTCTAACCCTTCCTCTATTCACTTATGAAATTCAATACATCAAAACTGCTACAGTAATGAGGCTAAAAATCTTACATGAGAAAGTGATCAAAGCAATATAAGTTTCAAGCAGTCTTTGTGCCTCATTCAGGGCAAAGGAGTGATGTATGCACTATCAGCTGGTCAACTCAGCTACATGACAGTGGATTGCAGGACTGCCAGTCTTTTCAGCTACTGAATATTTAGTATAGCAAAGTTTTTTTTTTTTTTTTTAGCAGTAGGTACCAACCATATTTTATTTTGCTGTTATGTCATGATTATAATTTATTTTAAATAAATTAATTACTATATAAAATAAAGAACACTCACATTACATTAAGCCTGGTGAGTTGAAATTCTTTAGCACCTTTATTATAGCAACAAAAGTATTTGGTAATACAACACCATGTAGCATCCACATGCTTGTGTTTATCTTGCACACACAGGTTCTGTAACTTTACAACTTTTTCTTTACCACTATTATGCACCTGATCATGTTGTTTAATATGAGTGTAAAATATGCTGATGTTTAATCATATATTCTTCCTGTATTCAGGACTTTTCCTCACATTGGTATTTGAATGAGGCTTATATCTTTAAAAATCACTGAATTATCATTGTCTTAATGTTAATCAAAGTTATATTGTACAGCAGAACCTCAGAGCACAAATTTATTTATTCAAGAAGGCAATTTGTAACTTGAAAATTTATACTATACCCCCTTGAGTTTCACAATATCTGAATTTCACAACCCTTGAGTTTTGCACCAAGTCCTAAATCCTTCCCATCCCAATGTTCACACATAATCTTGAGTTTTGCACTTTTGTCAAATGAGTGTCTCACCTTCCTACCATCTGTCATAGATAATGAAAATAAATATATACTCATACATGCTGTATATTGCACACATACTCATTTTAGTGTACAGTTCACATCCCTGAACATACAAATTCTTTATGTGGGTAATACATTTGTTAGCCACAACACTGATCCAGCTGGCTTGCATGTGAGAGAGGGGGAGAGAAAGGTCAGCAATGGTGCTGTTGCATTGTGAATAACCACACAAATGAGAGGTGTTTCACTCTTCTAGTGGATGTCGCAATAATGAACCTCTGATTGTAGGCCATGCAGCCAGAATAAATAAGCATTTTACAGTGTTTTCAATACCACAAGTTTTGCAATTGTCCAATTTAGCATTATGCCTTGGGAAGAAAGCAAAAGCGAAACTCAACATGGTACTGTACTTGAACAAACTTTTCCCATTAAAAATAAAGAAAAATTAAACAATTTATTTCAGTCACACCTATAATGTGCAAAACATTCATAATCACAGTCATTTTCAGCACAAAAGAATAAAAAACATTACTAAAAGTAACATGTATTAGAATATCAATGAAATAATAAATAAACAAGAGAAAAGAGTGACCAACCCAATATCCTGACAAAGCCAATCACCGGCATGCCACTCCCATGTTTTTCAATCACTCCTCCTTACAGCAGAGGTGATACTTTATCCTCTTGACTCATTTATAGATCAGCACTGTGTTCACACTCTTCCTATCTTGTGAGACTTTTCCCTCCTCCAGAGAGGCACCTATGACTGAATATTTTCTCTGCCAGTTTTTCACTACATTCCCTTAGAATCCATCCTGACAATCCATCCAGACCTGCTGCTTTCCATACATCTAATTTAACCACTTTCCTTCACTTCTTATAACATTATTCTTATCTCTTCCTTATTTTTAGTGTCATCTCTGTCTTTCAGCTGCACAAACTTGTTCCTTCATAAATACCTTGTGAAAACATTCATTCATCATTTCTGCCACTGCTGTTAGTTTCTTGTGTGTAACTCCATCTACTCCATGTGTGTGTGTGTGTGTGTGTGTGTGTGTGTGTGTGTGTGTGTGTGTGTGTGTGTGTGTGTGTGTGTGTGTGTGTGTGTGTGTGTGTGTGTGTGTGTGTGTGTGTGTGTGTGAGAGAGAGAGAGAGAGAGAGAGAGAGAGAGAGAGAGAGAGAGAGAGAGAGAGAGAGAGAGAGAGAGAGAGAGAGAGAGAGAGAGAGAGAGAGAGAGAGAGAGAGAGAGAGAGAGAGAGAGAGAGAGAGAGAGAGAGAGAGAGAGAGAGAGAGAGAGAGAGAGAGAGAGAGAGAGAGAGAGAGAGAGAGAGAGAGAGGAATCAGTAGTTATGAGCATATAAGGAACAGGAAGGAGTAAGAAAAGTATTGTGTAGTAGAGGGAGGAAGGGAGTCTCTAACAGGGGAAGGAGAGAACAAGGGGCAAAGGAAGTGAAGAAAGAGTGAAGGAGATGGATGGGATAATGGGAAGAAAATAAAGAGAATAAATATAAATAGCAAGGGTCAGGAATGGGCAAAGTATTAGAGGGAGAAAAGAAGTACTGAGAAATAAGTATTCTCTTTTCTTGTCCCCTACTCTTTTTCATTTTTCCTCTATCCATTCCCTTTGTATTTCTATTCCCCCCACCTCTTTGCCCCTTGTACTCTCCTTCCCCAGTTACATCTTTTTACATCACTAACACACACACACACACACACACACACACACACACACACACACGTATTCATGTGCAAATAGGTATTCCATGATATATGGTATCCAAGATATAAATAATTGCATGCAACATAATTATTTTCTCCAATTCCAGCTTTATGCAAAGATCCAAATTTTTTTTTACTATCTAATTTGACTTTACAGCCTCTGTTTTCCCTTCCACCACTGCTTTGTATTATGTGACTTACTACCCAGCAGATTTTAAAGGCTGCCAGATATCTCCCACATCTCACAAAAATTTTATGTTGGGCCTTGTTGTCACTTCTCTAGTTCTCGTGATGAAAGGAAAAAATTATCAGTAATCACTATAAGACGTTTGAAAAGAAGTGCAGCATGAAAATTCAAAATATTCACCTTGAATATTCTTGATTATATAAGCGACCATAGAAGTTTAATAATTAACCCATACAGTGCCAATTAATTTAACACTGCATTAGTAACTGTACCAACCATTGCCTCATATATTTGCCCTGGTGGGCTATATGGTTCCACACATCACCACAAAATGGGACAATAGTATAGAGTGGTTGGAGCCTGTTGAGAGCTTTGTTAAATAGAATTTGTGCTTCAGTTAAATGGCCTGCTATGCACCATATATTTTTGCTATCATAGGATGAAAGAGCCACTCACACACCCTTTCATTACAACACTACCAAATGCTTCAAGAACTTCAGCCCAGTTATATAAATTTTAGCAGTTTCCTATATCACCAGCTATTTTTTAGAGTTATAGGACATTCACAAAATATAAAAATCCAGTAAGATTACACAATTATACATGGAGTTCTACAGGAGTTACTGGTTACAACAGTCATGACTTGTGCTGTTTCATAGTTACATACTAGGAAGAGGCAGTAGACACCTGCCAAAATGATAATTACTCCCAGTGAGGTCTAAAGCACTGTTCAGGGGGTGCTGTGAACTTACCATAAACCTAGCTGTGACCTCACTAAACGTTTCCCTTTGTGTCTCACAACACAAGGGGGCAGTTACAGCCTGCCCTCTAAAGACAACTCTCTTCCTCCACACACAACTACAAGCACCTAATAACACACACACCCTTCACTCAAAAATTTTAAAATCATCATGGTGACTCCTACACCAACCTCGGAATCCCCATCTGGGGAGGGGACCATAAATGTCCCCAGGTCGGACTGCCTTTCTGTCAACAACCCTAAGTGTCTTGACACCCCCATCAACTTTTTCTTCATTAACTTCTGCAACATTCGCAGTCTAAGATCTAATTTTCAATCTGTAGAACACCACCTCTCCTCTTCTAAACCTCATCTTCTTTTCCTCACTGAAACTCCGGTGTCTGAAGCAACTGACAGTAGCCCCTTTTCTGTTCCCTCCTACTTTCTCTATCCTCATTTTCGATCCAAAGCTGGATGCTGCGTTTATGTGCGCAATGACTTAACCTGCTCTTGTGCCCACACTCTTGAATCTTCCGAGTTTTCCACCATCTGGCTACGACTACAGAGTCACTCTCATACTAAATTTATCTGTGCTGTATACCTCTCCCCTAACTCCTCTGACTATAAGAAATTCTTTGACTACTTAACTTCCAAAGTGGAGCACATTCTGACCCTCTTCCCTTTTGCAGAGATCTCCATTCTTGGAGACTTCAATGTTCACCACCAGCTTTGGCTTTCCTCTCCCTTCACTGACCATCCTGGTGAACTAGCCTACAACTTTGCTATCCTCCATGACCTAGAGCAATTGGTGCAACACCCCACTCGTATTCCTGACAGTCTTGGAGATACACCCAACATTCTTGACCTTTTCCTGACCTCTAATCCTTCTGCTAATGCTGTCACCCTTTCTTCTCCGTTGGGCTCCTCCGATCACAATCTCATATCTTTATCTTGTCCTATCGCTCCAATCCCTCCTCAGGATCCTCCTAAGCGAAGGTGCCTCTGGCGTTTTGCCTCTGCTAGCTGGGGGAACCTGAGGAGGTATTTTGCTGATTTTCCTTGGAATGACTACTGCTTCCGTGTCAGAGACCCGTCTTTGTGTGCTGAGCGCATAACAGAGGTGATAGTGTCTGGCATGGAGGCGTACATTCCTCACTCTTTTTCTCGTCCTAAACCTTCTAAACCTTGGTTTAACACAGCTTGTTCTCGTGCTATACATGATAGAGAGGTGGCCCACAAAAGGTACTTAAGCCTTCCATCACCAGAATCTCATGCACTTTATATTTCTGCCCGGAACCATGCCAAGTCTGTTCTCCAACTAGCCAAAAACTCCTTCATTAACAGAAAATGTCAAAACTTTTCAAGATCTAACTCCTCTCGTGATTTCTGGCATCTAGCCAAAAATATCTCCAATAACTTTGCTTCTTCTTCTTTCCCTCCTCTATTTCAACCAGATAGCACCACTGCTATCACATCTATTTCTAAAGCTGAACTCTTTGCTCAAACTTTTGCTAAAAACTCTACCTTGGACAATTCTGGGCTTGTTCCTCCCTCTCCTCCACCCTCTGACTACTTCATGCCATGTATTAAAATTCTTCGCAATGATGTTTTCCCTGCCCTCGCTGGCCTAAACCCTCGGAAGGCTTATGGACCTGATGGAGTCCCTCCTATTGTTCTCCGAAACTGTGCCTCCGTGCTTGCACCTTGCCTAGTCAAACTCTTTCAGCTCTGTCTGCCAACATCTACCTTTCCTTCTTGCTGGAAGTTTGCCTACATTCAACCTGTTCCTAAAAAGGGTGACCGTTCTAATCCCTCAAACTACCGTCCTATTGCTTTAATTTCCTGCCTATCTAAAGTTTTTTTCAATCTATCCTCAACAGGAAGATTCTTAAACATCTATCACTTCACAACCTTCTATCTGATTGCCAGTATGGGTTCCGTCAAGACCGCTCTACTGATTATCTTCTGGCTTTCCTTACTGAGTCTTGGTCATCCTCTTTTAGAGATTTTGGTGAAACTTTTGCTGTTGCCTTGGACATATAAAAAGCTTATGATACAGTCTGACACAAAGCTTTAATTTCCAAACTACCCTCCTACGGCTTCTATCTTTCTCTCTGTAACTTCATCTCAAGTTTCCTTTCTAACCGTTCTATTGCTGCTGTGGCAGACGGTCACTGTTCTTCTCCTAAATCTATTAACAGTGGTGTTCCTCAGGGTTCTGTCCTGTCACCCACTCTCTTCTTATTATTCATTAATGATCTTCTAAACCAAACTTCTTGTCCTATCCACTCATACGCTGATGATACCACCCTGCACTTTTCCACGTCTTTTCATAGATGTCCAACCCTTTAGGAGGTAAACATTTCACGCAGGGAAGCCACAGAACGCTTGACTTCTGATCTTTTTAAAATTTCTGACTGGGGCAGAGCAAAACTTGGTATTGTTCAATGCCCCAAAAACTCAATTCCTCCATCTATCAACTTGACACAACCTTCCAGACAACTATCCCCTCTTCTTCAATGACACTCAACTGTCCCCCTCTTCTACACTGAACATCCTCGGCCTGTCCTTTACTTATAATCTGAACTGGAAACTTCACATCTCATCTCTAGCTAAAACAGCTTCTATGAAGTTAGGCGTTCTGAGACATCTCTGCCAGTTTTTCTCACCCCCCCAGCTGCTAACTCTGTACAGGGGCCTTATCCATCCATGTATGGAGTATGCTTCACATGCCTGGGGGGGGTTCCACTCATACTGCTCTTCTAAACAGGTGGAATCAAAAGCTTTTCATCTCATCAACTCCTCTCCTCTAACTGACTGTCTTCAGCCTCTCTCTCACTGCCGCAATGTTGCATAACTAGCTGTCTTCTACTGCTACTTTCATGCTAACTGCTCTTCTGATCTTGCTAACTGCATGCCTCCCCTCCTCCTGCAGCCTCGCTGCACAAGACTTTCTTCTTTCTTTCGTCCCTATTCTGTCCACCTCTCTAATGCAAGAGTTAACCAGTATTCTCAATCATTCATCCCTTTCTCTGGTAAACTCTGGAACTCCCTGCCTGCTTCTGTATTTCTACCTTCCTATGACTTGAATTCCTTCAAGAGGAAGGTTTCAAGACACTTATTCATCAATTTTGACTAATACTTGACCCTTTTATGGGACTGGCATTTCAGTGGACATTCTTTATATTGGATTTTTGTTGCCCTTGGCCAGTGTCCTTCCTACATACAGTAAAATCCCTCTTATCCGGCATCAACGGGACCGCCGACATGCCGGATACCAGAAGTTGCCGGATACTTGAATAGAAGTGAAATTATGTCCACAATCACCACCCTACACTCACGCTTCTTACCATAACAAAGATCAGCTGATCGCCGTGCCGCGCGTCACCACCCGCGCTGCCACCTCACACTCACCATCACACAATACTACTGTACTAACATGATGAAGGCGTCAGGCGATAAACAGTGCACACGCGGGACTGAGTCACTGAGTAAACACAGTGCAGTGGGCTGCGGGTGGTGCGAAGCAGTGCGCTCTGGTGGCGAGGGGACAAAGTATGCCTCGCGCGGGAATTTTAATCGATTTTATGAGTACACATTGATTTTTTATTGATTTTAAGGCTCGGGGAAAAATGTGCCGGATACTTGAATGCCGGATGAGAGGGATTTTACTGTAAAAAAAAAAAAAAAAAAAAAAAAAAAAAAAAAAAAAAAAAAAAAATAGTGTTCTACCTTAATTGATATGTCCCATGCAACAGTAAGGTAAGTGACAGAAAAAGATAAATAAGAAAAGTATTTGAATTCTTGCAGGATCAGGTAAACTGCCATTTTGCACATTACACTTGTAGTGGTACAGGAATGACCCATAGACACACTGCAGTGCCTACATCACTTTTAAGAGCTCTACTTGCATGTATAATGTTATTTTTATACACACTGTATTTGTCTGTGTACTGCTGGATTTGTCTGTGTATTGCTGCTAAAAGGAATAGACAACAGTAGAAGTTCCTACCAATGCTCAAAGAAATAATCCAGCTGGGAGTGTACAACTTGACTAATAAAAACTACTCCCTCTCATGTTGGTTGACTACAAATATTGTATTAAAGTCATATTCAATATATTTTAGTTCATATCTTCATATTACTAGTGCTTTATTACTGTAGCAGAGCCACAACAAAAACAAGATGTAGCATCATGGAGGGAAACTGAGAGGAGAGCAGGAAGGGGGAAACCCTGTGCCATAGGCTGAGCCAATCATGTCAGAGGCAATGCTTGCCCTGATTGGCTGCTTTGTCCTCTCAGGCACTTGCATCAGTTTTGTACAGAAATCTTATCAGCAAGTAATCTATCAAAAAGAGAGTTGGCATTTTCACTCTAAAACCATATAGACATTGAATTTTGCCAAACTGATTTCACATTGGGAATCTAGACATTGGAACTGTATAATACACAATGATAAATGAACTGTATGATACATAATGATAACTCACTTTCGAGCTTAGTGTCACCTACCTCACTATTGTAGTGGCACACCAATTTTATATTATGACAGTTTATGCAAAAAAATAAAATAAATAAATAAATAAATAAAAAAATTAATTAATTAATTTAAAAATATGTCAATTCCAGTATGAATCCGAGCTCTACATTTGGCTGTTGTTGTATGGATCAATCACTTCTCTGAAGCCAATATTATAATATACATCTACATAAATAATAAGAATACTATTACTATTTCTTATATTACTCTTTGCTTCCAAACAATCCTCCTCAGGCATATTTCATTGGACATATCAAAACTTTAGAAAAAGTTTGGGAAGCTGCATTGTCATTCATCTGAGATGTACAGGAATGAATAGAAATTACATTAGGGAAACTTGTAAATCATAAATTAACCATAATTTCAGATATTATAGAATTCTTATCCTAGTTCCAATTGGAGGCTGAATCAATTCCATTGCCAAATTAGGAGGTTTCAGCACCCAGAACAACTGTTTCTTCAAAGACACTAATAGTGCCAGAAAATAATAAAAAGTCACCAACTAAACACAGGAAGGTACATGTCACACCTTATTTTTTTCCCCAGACATTCAATATAATAAGACACTGTTATTGTGACCTCCATCAACTATTTGTATTTCAGTTTTCAAGTTATTTACCTGCGACCTCTTGCAAGTTCCCAAGTTGAAGTTTCAAATTCCTTAGGCCCTGCACCTCTCACCTGAAGCTTTGTCTTTGCCAGCTGAGTCACTAGCAGCTGAATCCTTCTTAATAGTGTCATCATCCAGAGGTTTGACCAGCAGCCCAGCATCATTGCAACACACATTGGCAAGGGAAGTGAGCAAAGTCAAGACATTTTCCTCATCACCTCCATCAAACACTGGTCCAACCACAGAGACAAATTTGTCCCTCAGAGCTGTGTTCTGGCTTGTGTCTGAGCTGAAGAAACAAGATTCAAATGTAAAATGCATACTAAGAATAACTTAAAACTCTACAAACTATGACTAGAATAGACAAATAAAAAGATTCAAAAGGTAAAAATATAGATAATAATTCATGTAAAAGTAACTAGTTTTCTTTAGGTATCAATTTCTATCAATGTATACTGACATGTATATCATGGGCCATGTAATTTCCTCACAGAACTAAAAAAGTCTCCATTTGCTCATCTATATACTCAATGACTGAACGCTTCATTCCTTTCACTTTTGGTCATTTTGTAAAATCTATTCCTTTAACTATATTTGATATGCCAAATTCTAGCAATACCTCACTGCATCATCAAAGCCACTTCTCTCAATGCTTATCAACCAAAACTCATCCACTCTTTTTGTCATGTGAAAAATTATGTAGAATTGTGCATCAACATAAGAGTGTATAGGAGAGTGAATGAGATTACAATGATCATTCATGAAATGGGAAATAAATAAAGAGCATTTCCTAATGATAGTGAAATAACTGTCAAGATAAAAGATAAATCTGGCATGATTTCAAGGAGAAATATAAAAAGCATAATTTTTGGCCTTAAGAACCTCTCTATCATGGACAGTATGAGAGTAAGCAGAATTATATCAAGATAGGTGAACTTTAGAATTAGGGAAAGTATGTGGGATATATGCTCTCATGCCAGAGACTATCATTTCTGTTTTGCACTCTACACAAAGAGATGGATCTCTGACATGGAAAACAGTCATTCAATAAGAAATCAGCATTGTACAAGTCGACCATCGCTAATTCAGCAATCACTAATCTGGTTCCATGACTAACTCAATACTAATTTCGGCTCACATAATTTCAAATTTTGTGGGTTGCCACACCAACCTGCTGCCAATAATATTTATTTGAAAGATAAAATGTATTAAAAGTTTTTTTTTTTTAATCACAGAAAAAAGGACTGAGGAGGTAATATAATAGTGAAAAATCTGTAAAAGAATAACAAAAGTAAGGGGTGGATGATCCAAGAAGCATTATAAAGCAAGAAGCATTATAAAGCATTATAAAGCATTATAAAGCAAGAAGCATTATAAAGCACAAGAAGCTACTTGCTGTATAAAGAGCATCACTTTCAAACATACAACAGCCACTTCAATTTGTTTTTTCTACATTTATTATTAAGCCTGCTCAGTTTTAGCTCCAGCCATGGCTCCAGTGAATAAAAGAAATGCTTCTTGTGTGAAGCACAAACACTGTACATTATCCATAAAACATAAGGTTGGATTTCTGAAAAAAAAACTGACAGCATTATGTCTGCGTGAAGCTTATGCAAATCATACAGCATTGGCTCTTTGACAGTTTATAACAAAGAAACAGAAAGAAATATTGCTCAGTTTCTTTTGCTAACAGTATTGGCTGTACTGATACTACTGATATTGACCAGAAATTACCTAAATATCATGCTTAATTTCTAGCCAATACTGATAGTATTGGAAATTAAGTATAGGAGAGGTTATGCTAGGCTACAATCAATTAGTTAAGTGTCCTTAAGTGGTTGATGGGGATCCAAACCAGCTAACAGTTCTGAAGTTAGGTTAGATAATGTTGTTAGGTTTGTGCCCTTGGGAATTAAAAAAGGAGCAAAGGTCTTCCTAATTATGAAGTTAAAGGGGAAGGTAACGGAAATTTGGTCCAAAATCCGAGATTGGGAGTATTTGAGATTAGTGCATCATCAGCTTTCCCAAGCATCTGGCAACACTTTGGCAAAGTTTCAAAGGAATCATTGCATTCTAAGTAATTTTCCCAGATTTAAATACCACGTGGGTGTGACCTGCATGGAATTTAAATCCCATGCACTGCACTGACGTTTTCAGCTTATTTATAGGTGTAGGAATTATTTTTTTTCATTTTTTCTAAATGAAGTGTGTGGTGAACTTTGGCAGTCCCACCACCAGGAGTGTGGATGTGTCATGTCATCAGTCATGCTGACAGCCTCCCAAGGCTGAGCGGGAGGCTCAACAGCCTCCCGACGAAGAGGTTGTATGCACGTCATGACAGATTACTCATCCAAAAAATCTTTGTTCTCAGAGCCTCACAGGCTTGCTATAGGATGGGAATGGCCAGTAAAGAACTTAGAAAGATAAGAGAATACCTACAGAAGGCAAGAGAAGCAAAAAAATGGAAGACTGAAGAGACAGGCACAGACAGAAATGGACAGCATGATGTGGCAAGTGCACCTCATGCAGCGCCTGACGCTGCGGCCACTACTTCAAACACAAGTTCCAGTCAAAAGAGAAAACAGCTTCTTTCATCTCCTACAGAAAGAACATCTACCTCTGATGAACATGTTATAGTCCAGAAGAATATGTTTGAGGATATTGCACGTAACATTGCATGTAAGGTTTGCAAAGAAGATAATATGCTCTGCAAACTTACTTTTCACCAAATTGACATCTCTGTAATAATACAGTGCCACAAATGTAATTTTATTGTGGTAAATAGTACTCCCCACAACCAAGTAGAATCCAGAGAAAAAAAGCATTAGTAAAGTAACTCTAATGCTAACCTATGCTGCAATGATGTGTGGCTTTGCATACAGTGGTGTAGAAATGTTTTGTGGCCTCCTCAGCATCAGGCACTTTGCTTGCAAGACATACATGTGTTATTCCACTTTCATCAAAGAAAAACACAGGAGCATGTAAAAGATAGTGCAGAAGTACTTGAAACAGAAGGATACAACAATGGACATGCCACTAAAGAAGAAAATGAGGAATAGGAGCCTTTGGATGGACCTCGACTACACACCAGGGGACCACTGATGTGGCAGCGCTCAGCTTTAGTTGCTGTTTTCTCATTTGGTAAGTTATCAACATTCAAGTTAAGATTTCTCTCTTATCTTCTGACCAATTTTAATGATTCTTGTTGTAGACTGTTTGTAACTGAAACCATTACAAACATCAGACAGTAAATTTTACATTTCTACTGAAATTATTATATAATACAATTTTCAAATTAACGGAAAATGAGTTTTTCTGAAGTGGGTTGGTTATTGTATATATAAAAATTATATGGGAAGAGTGCAATGTCAGCATTTTACTCTAACCATTTCAGAATTAAAGTAAACCTTTTGGGACTGAATCTGACTATTGATGTTTGTGTCATCTTAAGTTCAATTTTTTTTAAACAAAAAAAAAAAATAAATAAATAAATAAATAAATAAATAAATAAATAAATAAAAAAATTATATATATATATATATATATATATATATATATATATATATATATATATATATATATATATATATATATATATATATATATATATATATATATATATATATATATATATATATATATATATATATATATATATATATATATATATTAAAAGAAAAAAATTTCCTTTGTTGCAGACATCAACTTCACCTCCAGACAACGTCATCTAGCAATGATAAAAGTTTCTAAATAAAACTGTGTTCACACTAGATTTTTTTTTATTTTTATTTCCACATAATTTGGTTACTAACCCCCTTAAATTTGATTACACTCCGTTAAATTAATGTCTGTAGAGGAGTCCACAGAAGCTGAACCCTACCTATTTGTTTATGTGATGATTCAGCAAGGGCAAAGCCACCTCCATGCAATTTACTGACAAGTTAGGTGAGGTTATGTTCAGTTAGATTAGTGTCAGGAGATCCAAGTGGTCAAAACCCACTACAGTTGTTTTATATATATATATATATATATATATATATTTTTTTTTTTTTTTTTTTTTTAGGAAATTTACTGCTTTCCTAATTAGAGTTTGTCAATCATGATTTTTTTTTCATTAATTTCTTTGTTATTCTTTTGGTCATTTTGCATGATGAAAACTGTCAGAAACTTTTTTTTTTACATTTTCCTTCTTCATAGCCCTGTCCACAATTGCACTCTTCCCATATAATATAATTGCACTCTTTAACACAGTTGGATAATAGTTGTTTACACTCATGATAGGTTTCATTATTCAAAAAGCCCCAAAACAGGGAGAAAAAATACAAAAATCTATTGAAATGGAGTAGTGAATCTTAATAAATTTTGATTCCTTGGATACATTTATGATACTGCACATTAAATCCAAACATTTATTTTGTCATTAATCCATTCTACTGTTGTATTACATACTGTTTTGTGGTGATTTTGTTATTTTGGTTAATTTGCATGATGAAACCTGTTGTAAATTTGTCTTTAGCTATAAATGTAAAACTGTAATAAAAACTAAGCTAAGTGTATTAATCAAATGAATTAAAAACTAATCTAGCTTTAAACCCAGTGGAGCATCTTGCAGACACTAATACAACAAAATAATACAAAAAAGACAGAAAAAAAAAATCAAAATATCTCATTCTATTCTGCCATCACTCTCATCCCTCACCACAAGGGCAAGGCAAGGCTTCTCTCTCAAATACTGTGTTGGTGGTACTCTGCAAGGTTTGTGTTCTGGAAGGTTAAAGGGGTTAACACTGCAGTGGTATAAGTTTGGTTAGATTAGGTATCATTAATTCACTAAGCTTGGCTTCAATTTCTTTTCTACAATAATGGATAAAAAATGATCCTCAACATCTACTCCAAACCAATTACAAATGTAATATACTTTTGAAAAGGATAGGTACATAATGTACTTAAACATAGCTGAATGTTCTAGTACAGTCAGTGAATGCTGATCTTGCGTCACAGCTGCACAGGCTACTCAGGGAGCATGTTTTACTTAAGTCCTCTGAACAAGCATAAAATGGGCAGGGACAAATTGACTTATTGACATCTCAAGTGTATCTTTCCTCACTCTCACCTAAAGCAACAATGACCAGCATTAATTATCAGTGTCATAATTCATTATGTCTTTGATGAAGCATAATCAGCTTTGTTCTTGAGTTGTTCTGTTCATTTTGTGGTGCCTGTCGGGATGACTGTGAGACAGGCAAGTCACAGTGATATCATTCAATCACAGATCTTCACATGTCAGGAATGAATGGTGTCAATATAGCAAAACACGTGAATTAGAATACATGAAACTTCCAGAACATCATACGAAAATTCATCAATCCAAGCAGTGAGGAATTATCTTTTCTCAGCCACGATGGTGGCATCCCTATTGCTTCCTTCAGCTGCCTTGTCATAAGAGTTGGATTTGAGTCCAACTGCCTTCGTAGAGAAGGTAGAAGTTGTGGGGTACAGTAAAATCCCTCTCATCCGGCATTCGAGTATCCGGCAGCTTCAAGTATACGGCACATTTTTCCCTGAGCCTTAAAATCAATAAAAAAATCAATGTGTACTCATAAAATTGATTAAAATTCCCGCGCAAGGCATACTTTGTCCCCTCGCCACCAGAGCGCACTGCTTCGCACCACCCGCGGCCCACTGCACTGTGTTTACTCGGTGACTCAGTCCCGCGTGTGCACTGTTTATCGCCTGACGCCTTCATCATGCCTAAAGTTGTAAAAAAGAGGAAGCGTGTTGTGCTTACACTTAAGCAGAAGGTAGACATTTGTCGACGATTAGAGAGAGGTGAAAGCAGACAGCAACTAATGGTGGAATATGGTGTGGGCTCATCAACTATTTATGACATTAAATCCCAAATGAAAAAGTTGCGGGTTTACATGAAAGCCACCGACACCCCAAAGGCAGCGGAAAATCGTCACACACTGCAGTATCATCATGGTGAAATGATGGACATAGTGTTGTACGAGTGGTTCAGCTTGAAAAGATCAGAAGGAGTCAAAATTACAGGCCGAATGCTACAAGAGAAAGGGCATGATTTAGCTAAGAAGATGGGCAAGGAAGGGGCATGCCAGCTCTCTGATGGCTGGCTCCACAGGTTCAAGGTTCGTCACGGCATAAGGAAGCTGGACATCTCGGAAGAATCAAAATCTGCCAACTTACCCTCGGCTGAAGAGTTTGTCGACAGGTAAGAATAAAGAGAGAGAGAGAGAGAGAGAGAGAGAGAGAGAGAGAGAGAGAGAGAGAGAGAGAGAGAGAGAGAGAGAGAGAGAGAGAGAGAGAGAGAGAGAGAGAGAGAGAGAGAGAGAGAGAGAGAGAGAGAGAAATAATGATATTGAATAAAGCAAATAAGTGTATACGTACTTTATTTTTGTAACCCATCAACTTATTTATAAGAGGAAAGTATTAAAGAGAATGTTAGTACAGTAGTATTGTGTGTTGGTGAGTGTGAGGTGGCAGTGCAGGTGGCGATACGTGGCACGGCGATCAGCTGATCTTTGTTATGGTAAGATGCGTGAGTGTAGGGTGGTGATTGTGGACATAATTTCACTTCTATTCAAGTATCCGGCAACTTCTGGTACCCGGCATGTTGGCGGTCCCGTTGATGCCAGATAAGAGGGATTTTACTGTAATGATAAAGGGATGCCAACACTGTGGTTGTTAAAAGACAATTCTTCACTGCCTCTCTTGATGAATTTTCAACGGAGGTTCTGCAAATTTTACATACCAATGTGACTTCTATGCCTTGCACTCATCACTACACCACCACATAATGAACAGAACATTACATGATTCACCCCAAGAACAGAGCTGATTATGCATCACCAGACACAATGAGTACTGACAGTCGTAGCTTGCTTAATACTGGTCATTGTTACTATAGATGTGAATGAGGAGAGATGCACTTGAGATGCCAGTAAGTTGATTTGTCCCAGCCCATTTTTTATGCTTGCTGAGAGGCCTTAAGTAAAACACACTTCCCGAGTAGCCTGTACCGCCACAATGCAGGATCAACATTCATTGACTGTAAGTATTCAAATCACAACATGAATGTGAAATCCAAAATTCTGTATAAAATCTACATCCAGTTTGTTGTACTACTATTGCTTCCTGGAGAGTGAGCCTGAATATAGTTGATAATGGGCATAAAACTGTAGTATTATTGCCTCTGATTTTTTTTATAAACTTGTATGAATCTCAACATAAATTTCTATAAGATCACATTTCCTTTCATTCTAAATTTTATCAACATTATTTGATTATGAAAACTATCTGATTGGACTCTTTCCTAAGTACAGTGGAACCTCAGTTACCAAATGCCTCCCTTTTCAAACAAAGCTGTTTTCAAAACAAAATTTTGAACTAATTATTGCTTCAGTTGTGATACCATGCTTCCGTTCTAGAACAGTTACTTTTTTTTTTTTTTTATGTAGGAAGGATACTGGCCAAGGGCTACAAAAATCTAATAAAAAAAAATGCCCACTGAAATGCCAGTCCCATAAAAAGGTCAAAGCAGTGGTCAAAAATCTTGGTGGAACCTTTCACCATGCTCATTACTTATCACTCATTGCTCTTGAGATTCGGAGGGACGAAGTTGTGGTGGGAGTGAAGTGAGTTCTGAGTGACATTAGCCATTCCATACCCTCATAAGACTGTAACAGCTCGATACACTTATAATAATCTAGTACCTGTGTGTTACCAAGGAAACCATGGCAGACTGATTGAAATGCTTCCTATGTTCTCAGTTCCTTTAAGGCTACAAGCTCCGCCAAGTCATTATCCCTCAGCACCTCCCGGATCTGAGGTTCGACGAAGATGCCCTCCTTGAGCTTTGCAGAACTCAGAACTGGGAACAAAGTGCACAACTGTTGGAAGGCAACACCATTTTTGTCTATGGTTTAAACGAAATTCTTCATTAGAGCAAAGTTTTTTTTTTTTTTATGTAGGAAGGACACTGGCCAAGGGCAACAAAAATCTAATAAAAAAAAATGCCCACTGAAATGCCAGTCCCATAAAAGGGTCAAAGCAGTGGTCAAAAATTGATGAATAAGTGTCTTGAAACCTCCCTCTTGAAGGAATTCAAGTCATAGGAAGGTGGAAATACAGAAGCAGGCAGGGAGTTCCAGAGTTTACCAGAGAAAGGGATGAATGATTGAGAATACTGGTTAACTCTTGCGTTAGAGAGGTGGACAGAATAGGAGTGAGAGAAAGAAGAAAGTCTTGTGCAGCGAGGCCGTGGAAGCAGGGGAGGCATGCAGTTAGCAAAATCAGAAGAGCAGTTAGCATGAAAATAGCGGTAGAAGACAGCTAGATATGCAACATTGCGGCAGTGAGAGGGGCTGAAGACAGTCAGTTAGAGGAGAGGAGTTGATGAGACGAAAAGCTTTTGATTCCACCCCTGTCTAGAAGAGCAGTATGAGTGGAACCCCACAGACATGTGAAGCATACTCCATACATGGACAGATAAGGCCCTTGTACAGAGTTAGCAGCTGGGGGAGTGAGAAAAACTGGCGGAGACGTCTCAGAACACCTAACTTCATAAAAGCTGTTTTAGCTAGAGATGAGATGTGAAGTTTCCAGTTCAGATTATAAGTAAAGGACAGACCGAGGATGTTCAGTGTAGAAGAGGGGGACAGTTGAGTGTCATTGAAGAAGAGGGGATAGTTGTCTGGAAGGTTGTGTCGAGTTGATAGATGGAGGAATTGAGTTTTTGAGGCATTGAACAATACCAAGTCTGCTCTGCCCCAATCACAAATTTTAGAAAGATCAGAAGTCAGGCATTCTGTGGCTTCCTTGTGTGATATGTTTACCTCCTGAAGGGTTGGACGTCTACGAAAAGACGTGGAAAAGTGCAGGGTGGTATCATCAGCATAGGAGTGGATAGGACAAGAAGTTTGGTTTAGAAGATCATTAATGAATAATAAGAAGAGAGTGGGTGACAGGACAGAACCCTGAGGAACACCACTGTTAATAGATTTAGGAGAAGAACAGTGACCGTCTACCACAGCAGCAATAGAACAGTCAGAAAGGAAACTTGAGATGAAGTTACAGAGAGAAGGATAGAAACCATAGGAGGGTAGTTTGGAAATCAAAGCTTTGTGCCAGACTCTATCAAAGGCTTTTGATATGTCCAAGGCAACAGCAAAAGTTTCACCAAAGTCTCTAAAAGAGGATGACCAAGACTCAGTAAGGAAAGCCAGAAGATCACCAGTAGAGCGGCCTTGACGGAACCCATACTGGCGATCAGATAGAAGGTTGTGAAGTGATAGATGTTTAAGAATCTTCCTGTTGAGGATAGATTCAAAAACTTTAGATAAGCAGGAAATTAAAGCAACAGGACGGTAGTTTGAGAGATTAGAGCGGTCACCTTTTTTAGGAACAGGTTGAATGTAGGCAAACTTCCAGCAAGAAGGAAAGGTAGATGTTGACAGACAGAGCTGAAAGAGTTTGACTAGGCAAGGTGCAAACACGGAGGCACAGTTTCGGAGAACAATAGGAGGGACCCCATCAGGTCCATAAGCCTTCCGAGGGTTTAGGCCAGCGAGGGCATGGAAAACATCATTGCAAAGAATTTTAATACGTGGCATGAAGTAGTCAGAGGGTGGAGGAGAGGGAGGAAAAAGCCCAAAATCGTCCAAGGTAGAGTTTTTACCAAAGGTTTGAGCAAAGAGTTCAGCTTTAGAAATAGATGTGATAGCAGTGGTGCCATCTGGTTGAAGTAGAGGAGGGAAAGAAGAAGAAGCAGTTATTGGATATATTTTTGGCTAGATGCCAGAAATCACGAGAGGAGTTAGATCTTGAAAGGTTTTGACATTTTCTGTTAATGGAGTTTTTGGCTAGTTGGAGAACAGATTTGGCATGGTTCTGGGCAGAAATATAAAGTGCATGAGATTCTGGTGATGGAAGGCTTAAGTACCTTTTGTGGGCCACCTCTCTATCATGTATAGCACGAGAACAAGCTGTGTTAAACCAAGGTTTAGAAGGTTTTAGGACGAGAAAAAGAGTGAGGAATGTACGCCTCCATGCCAGACACTATCACCTCTGTTATGCGCTCAGCACACAAAGACGGGTCTCTGACATGGAAGCAGTAGTCATTCCAAGGAAAATCAGCAAAATACCTCCTCAGGTCCCCCCAACTAGCAGAGGCAAAACGCCAGAGGCACCTTCGCTTAGGGGGATCCTGAGGAGGGATTGGAGTGATAGGACAAGATAAAGATATGAGATTGTGATCGGAGGAGCCCAACGGAGAAGAAAGGGTGACAGCATAAGCAGAAGGATTAGAGGTCAGGAAAAGGTCAAGAATGCTGGGCGTATCTCCCAAGACGGTCAGGAATACGAGTAGGGTGTTGCACCAATTGCTCTAGGTCATGGAGGATAGCAAAGTTGTAGGCTAGTTCACCAGGATGGTCAGTGAATGGAGAGGAAAGCCAAAGCTGGTGGTGAACATTGAAGTCTCCAAGAATGGAGATCTCTGCAAAAGGGAAGAGGATCAGAATGTGCTCCACTTTGGAAGTTAAGTAGTCAAAGAATTTCTTATAATCAGAGGAGTTAGGTGAGAGGTATACAGCACAGATAAATTTAGTTTGAGAATGACTCTGTAATCATAGCCAGATGATGGAAAACTCGGAAGATTCAAGAGCGTGGGCACAAGAGCAGGTTAAGTCACTGCGCACATAAACGCAGCATCCAGCTTTGGATCGAAAATGAGGATAGAGAAAGTAGGAGGGAACAGAAAAGGGGCTACTGTCAGTTGCCTCAGACACCTGAGTTTCAGTGAGGAAAAGAAGATGAGGTTTAGAAGAGGAGAGGTGGTGTTCTACAGATTGAAAATTAGATCTTAGACCGCGAATGTTGCAGAAGTTAATGAAGAAAAAGTTGAGGGTGGTGTCAAGACACTTGGGGTCGTCGACGGAAAGGCAGTCCGACCGGGGGACATTTATGGTCCCCTCCCCAGATGGGGACTCCGAGGCTGGTGTAGGAGTCGCCATGATTTTGAAATTTTTGAGTGAAGGGTGTGTGTGTTATTAGGTGCTTGTAGTTCTGTGTGGAGGAAGAGAGTTGTCTTTAGAAGGCAGGCTGTGACTGCCCCCTTGTGTTGTGAGACACAAAGGGAAACATTCAGTGAGGTCACAGCTGGGTTTAATGATAAGTTCACAGCACCCCCTGAACAGTGCTTTAGACCTCACTGGGAGTAATTATCGTTTTGGCAGGTGTCTAATGCCTCCTCCTTGATTTCAAATATTAAAAGACATAGCAAAAGCTGCCATTTATTACTAATTTATAGTTTCTATAAACATTTACTGTTTATATATATTTGGAGGAGAGCCACAGAGTGTAAGACAATAATTCAATCTTTGAAATAAGGTAAATGTGATTCCGTTAAAAAGCCTCAATGTAAACAAACAGTTTTCGGCGCTCAGAAGCCACCTATGGCTCTCTCAATGACCCCAGTGCCATCACTACTACACCACTGCATTTTTCCAGTAGCTTTTCCCGGCAGTGAGATGTCTAAGGGTTATGATCACCTTCATTTTGGCAGTAAGTGGATTGCTTCTCTCTGTGTCCCTCTGTAAGACTTTCCTCATTAGATCACTCTAAACAGTATCTTCTGATGAGTTCTGTGTCATTAAGTTCATTTAATACATCCTTCCTGGATAAATAATTTGTGAGCTGGAGACTTTGTAAAACAGCCATCTTGGCTGTGGGAGTGACTGTCATAAGCTGCTAAGACAGGGTAGACTGGTGTCTGGGAATGGATTAATCCATTTTACAGTGATTCCTGTAGGAAAAAATAGTTTGTTTTCGAACATTTCGGACTTCAAACAGCAATTAGGAATGAATTAAGTTTGAGAACTGAGGTCTCACTGTCGTAATCTACTGACCATCCAGAAATCTGCTGTTTGGCCCTTATGAGAAGGCCAGTCCACCAGATCAATACCTATCTGGTCACCTTTCACGAGGCATGGAACACCACCAGGAGTGCCAACCTAGCTTGCTATAGTTCCACTACTGGTATTTCGGAAAACCAGAAAATTTATTTGATCAGTGTGTCACATACAAACTACTCATAATTCTACAGAAAAGAGATTGGGCATAAAAACCAAGATTATTTTTTTCATGACACTGATATTCTCTGCTGCTATTTACTGCCAATCTCGGAGAGCAGGATAGCCTTGCAACACAGCAGGTTATTATCATACATAATTATAGTGGAACCAAACTTAGTACTCATGGTGTTAGCTGTTCCTATCCCATATTGCTGTCACATTTACAGTCGACAAGGATATGAACACCTCTCTCTCTCTCATACTGTCATCCTTTACCTTAATTATTCCAAAATTATAAGATGTTACATATGATAGCATATTTTTTTTAATTGGCTTCTGATTTGATGATGGAACAATAACACTATATATCTTGGTAACACATACAGGCTGTGCAGTGCTACCGTCCCAGTGTCCTTGATACATGAATCTCCCAGACCATGCCACACTGACCAAGGTCAGGTCAGGTCAGGTCACTCTGGGGTTGAGGTGGCAACAGCGTGGAGAGGTACAGCCAACACCATGAGTACCAAGTTAGTCTGGTTTCACTATAATATGTATACCAGGAGACAATGAACGTCACATGATGCCTGTCTTGTCATCCTGTCTCAAGTAAGATTTATAGGGTGGAGAATTTGATAGTGTGAGTATAAGACAGAATATGAAAGAGAGCATGACAGTGTGGGAGAGATTTTGGTGGGAATATTTCTGATTATGACAGGGTGGTGTAGAGTGTGGTAGGGTGGGGCAGAGTTGCATAGGGTGTGGTTGAAGAAACTATGAGAAAAAAAATTGATAAAATAAAATACCTGATGTTCATTGTGTTCCAATATACACATTAGCTATGTGTCATGACATCCTGCTGTGCTGTAAGGCTACATCGTCCACTGAGATTACCAAAAGATGGCAACAGAAGAGTAGTGTGTAATAAAAGAAAAATTAATAAAATCTGGCACTTACTGTCCCCAGTGTGTACACTAGGGACCAATCATAACATCCTGCTGTGCTGCAAGGCACACATTGCAGCAAAAATGCATTGCTGGCAACCCATAACAGTGGGCTGCAGGACCCAGCCAGGCAGGGCTAGCATTCTCCACAAGTGCCAGTTAGTGTCCTACATGGTGGTCCTATGGGGGTGAAGCTGCCCTAGTTAGGATAGGTTAGTTTATATTCAATAAGGTTAATGTGCTTGGGGATCCAGAGGGAATTATATATATATATATATATATATATATATATATATATATATATATATATATATATATATATATATATATATATATATATATATATATATATATATATATATATATATATATATATATATATATATATATATATATATATACACACACACACACACACACACACACACACACACACAAATATGAGGGGTACTGGCCAAGGGCAGCAAAAAAAAAAAAAAAAAAAAAAAAAAAAAAAAAGCCCACTGAGGTACCAGTCCATAAAAAGATGTAAAATACAATAATAAAAAAAATTGAGAATGTCTTGATACCTCCTTCTTAAAAGCATTAAAGTCACAGGAAGGAGAAAATAAGAGTTTCCGAATTTATCACAAAAAAGAGATAAATGATTGAGAATAATGGTTAACTCTTGCATAAGAGGGGTGGACAGAAAAGACAGAATAGGAATGAGAGAAAAAAGAAAGTCTTATGCAGTCAAACCATGGGAGGAAGAGAGGCATGCAGTTAGCAAAATCAAAATAATTTTTTTCTTTTATATAGGAGGGACACCAGACAAGGGCAACAAAAATCCAATAAAAAAAAACCCTCTGAGATGCTGGTCCCCGAATAGGGCCCGAAGCAATAATAAAAAACTGAAAGATAAGTGTCTTGAAACTTCCCTCTTGAAGGATTCAAGTCATACGAAGGTGAAAATACAGAAGCAGGCAAGGAGTTCCAGAGTCTACCAGAGAAAGGGATGAATGAATGAGAATACAGGTTAACTCTTCCATTAGAGAGGTGGACAGAATAGAGGTGAGAAAAAGAAGAAAGGCTTTTGCAGCAAAGCCACAGGAGGAGAGGAGGCATGCAGTTAGCAAGATCAGAAGAGCAGTTAGCATGAAAGTAGCAGTACACGATAGCTAGAAATGCAACATTACATCAATGAGAAAGAGGATGAAGATAGTCAGTTAGAGGAGAGGAGTTGATGAGACAAAAAGCTTTTGATTTCACCCTGTCTAAAAGAGCAGTATTAGTGGAACCCCCCCCCCAGACATGTGAAGCATACTCCATACATGGAAGGATAAGGACCTTGTACAGAGTTAGCAGCACGGGGGGGGAGTAAGAAAAACTGGTGGAGACATCTCAGAACACCTAGCTTCATAGAAGCTGTTTTAGCTAGAGATGAGAAATGAAGTTTCAAGTTTAGATTATAAGAAAAAGGATGTTCATTGTAGAAAAGGGGGACAGTTGAGTGTCACTGAAGAGGGGAAAGCTGTGTGGAAGATTGTGCCAAGTTGATATATGAAGGAATTGAGTTTTTGAGGCATTGAACAATACTAAGTTTGCTCTACCCCAATCAAAAATTTTAAAGAGATCAGAAGTCAGGCATACTGTGGCATCATGAAGTTAGCATGAAAATAGCATGAAAAGATAGCTAGAAATGCAACACTGTGGTGTTAAGATAAAGGTGGAAGAAAGTCAGAGCAGAGGAGAGTTGAAAAAGCAAAATGCTTTTGCTTCTATCGTGACTAGAAGAGCAGTATGAGCAGAACCCCTTCCAGTTGGTGGAGGCAGTAGACACCTACTGAAATGATAATTACTCCCATTGAGGTCTAAAGCACTGGATCAGAGAGTGCTGTGAACTTATCATTAAACCCACCAGTGACATCACTGAATGTTCCCTTTTGTGTATCACAACAAACAGGGGCAGTCACAGCCTACCCTCTAAAGGCAACTTTCTTCCTTTACACAAAACTAGATCCACCTATTTACACAAACACACCCTTCACTCAAAATTCAAAATTATGATGGTGATTCCTACACCAGCTTCAGAGTCCCCATCTGGGGAGGGGCTACAAATGTCCCCAGGTCAGACTGCTATTCTGGTATCGACCCTAAGCGTCTTGACACCCCCTTCAACTTTTTCTTCATTAACTTCTGCAACATTTGCAGTCTTAGATCTAATCTTCATTTTGTAGAACACCACCTCTCCTCTACTAAACCTCATCTTCTTTTCCTCACTAAAACATAGGTGTCTGAGGCAACTGACAGTAGCCCCTTTTCTGTTCCCTTCTACTTTCTCTATCCTCAATTTCAATCCAAAGCTGGAAGCTGTGTCTATGTGCACAATGACTTAACCTGTCCTCGTGCCTATGCTCTTGAATCTTCTGAGTTTTCCACCATCTGGCTATGACTACAGAGTCACTCTCAAACTAAATTTATCTGTGACGTATACCTCTCACCTAACTCCTCTGACTATAAGAAATTCTTCGACTACTTAACTTCCAAAGTGAAGCACATTCTGACTCTCTTCCCTTTTGCAGAGATTTCCATTCTTAGAGACTTCAATGTTCACCACCAGCTTTGGCTTTCCTCTCCCTTCACTGAATATCCTGGTGAACTAGCCTTTAACTTTGATATCCTCCATGACCTAGAGCAATTGGTGCATCACCCTAACCGTATTCCTAACCGTCTGGGAGATACGCCCAACATTCTTGACCTTTTCCTAAACTCTAATCTTTCTGCTTATGCTGTTACCCTATCTTCTCCATTCGGCTCCTCTAATCACAATCTCATGTCTGTATCTTGTCCTATCATTCCAACCCTTCCTAATGGTCCCCCTAAGCAGAGGTGCCTCTGGTGTTTTGCCTCTGCTAGTTGCAGGGATCTGAGGAGGTATTTTGCCGATTTTACTTGGAATGACTACTGCTTCTGTGTCAGAGACCCATCGTGTGCTGATCACATAACAGAGGTAATAGTGTCTGGCATGGAGGCATACATTTCTTACTCTTTTTCTCAACCTGAACCTTCCAAGTTTTGGTTTAACACAACCTGTTCTCATACTATACATAATAAAGAGGTGGCCCACAAAAGGTACTTGAGCCTTCCATCACCAGAATCTCATTCACTTTATATTTCTGCCTGGAACCATGCCAAGTCTGTTCCCCAACTAGCCAAAAACTCCTTCATTAATAGAAACTGTCAAAATCTTTCAAGATCTAAGTCCCCTCATGACTTCTGGCATCTAGCCAAAAACATCTCCAATAACTTTGCTTCTTCTACTTTCCCTCCTTTATTTCAACCAGATGGCACCACTGCTATCACATCTATCTCTAAAGCTGAACTCTTCACTCAAACCTCTGGTTAAAACTCTAACTTGGATGATTCAAGGTTTGTTCCTCCCTCTCCTCCACCCTGTCACTACTTCATGCTACCTATTAAGATTCTTCACAATGATGTTTTCCATGCCCTTGCTGGCCTAAACCCTCGGAAGGCTTATGGACATGATGGGGTCTCTCTTATTGTTCTCCGAAACTGTGCTGCTATGCTTCCACCTTGCCTGGTCAAACTCTTTCAACTCCTGCTAGAAGTTTGGCTACATTCAGCCTGTTTCTAAAAAGGGAGACTGTTCTAATCAAAGTACAGTCCTATTGCTTTAATTTCCAGCCTATCTAAAGTTTTTAATCTATTCTCAACAGGAAGATTCTTAAACTTCTATCACTTCACAACCTTCTATCTGATTGCCAGTAAGGGTTCCTTCAAGGCCGCTCTACTAGTGATCTGGCGTTTCTTACCAAGTCATGATCATACATTTTTCATATTCTTTTTCTATATATATATATATATATATATATATATATATATATATATATATATATATATATATATATATATATATATATATATATATATATATATATATATATATATATAAGTGCATTGCATACAGCATGTAATAAAAAAATATGCAGTAAACATCTATCAAGGGTCTTATGAATGACATTATAATGTGCTAAAAAATATGTTGTATATAACAATAAACATATATGTTTATGCACATAGAAACCAGCCAAAAACATGTATTGTCATAAAAAGTGAACCTTCGGATAAACCATCACCTATTACTGTGTGTGTGTGTGTATATATATATATATATATATATATATATATATATATATATATATATATATATATATATATATATATATATATATATATATATATATATATATATAGAAAAAGAATATGAAAAATGTATTGATCATAAATATATAGAAAAGTTTTCATGAGCTGCGAGATTTTAAGATGTCCACGTATTACTTTCTGCAAGGAGAATGACACTACTGACAACTGGTGGCTGTGACCATTAACAAAAGTCATGATATCTCCTATTTTTATATATTTACATTTTTAAGAGGGTGAAAAACAATGTAGCCACTTTCCAATCAATTGTACACAATGTTATATATTCTTGAAACACTGACTGAGGGATTTCTAACTGGCTGGGATAAGTTGATGTAATACCTATATATTTAACCTCATGATTTTTTTTTTTTATCCCTTAATGGATCACTAATATAGGAATAGTACAAAAATAAATGGTCCAATGACTAATTATTGACAAAACTCTACTAACCTTCTGGGGTTAAAAAATGACCTTTATCAATGCTGCAGATTCAGGGTGTTATTGTTTTAGAACTGAGGTTGGCAACCTGCAGCTCTTTCAAGAGACATGTGCGGCTCCTGCCACCTACATAAAATTGTCTAACTTATCATAGGACACCTAGAAAAATGAGAGAGAGAGAGAGAGAGAGAGAGAGAGAGAGAGAGAGAGAGAGAGAGAGAGAGAGAGAGAGAGAGAGAGAGAGAGAGAGAGAGAGAGAGAGAGAGAGAGAGAGAGAGAGAGAGAGAGAGAGAGAGAGAGAGGAGACGTGAGGTCTATGTCTATAGTACGAATGTGATTCCTGTATGATACACATCTATCCAACCACCCCAGCCTCTGCCCAGCACTGCCTGGCAGCGTAGGCAGGCATTTCGTTCAGTGAAAACGCACTCCCATAGTTACTAGGGCAGCTATTTTTCCTCCTCCTCCTACTAGTACTGCTATACTACTACTACTATACCAGTACTACTGCTGCTACTACTATACTACTACTACTACTAACTACTACTACTACTACTACTACTATATTACTACTACTGCTATTACTGCTACTACTACTCCTGCTGCAGCTATTACGACCTTTTCTTCACTGAAAGATATTAAGACGTAATCAATTACTGGAGAAATGGCATCGGGGAAGAGAAAAATTGAAGATGAAAATAGAGAGTTTATGAGTGAATGGACCAAGCATTTTGCATTTGTTCAGAATTCTAGAGAGCACCTTTTGTGCCTCATATGCAGTGAAGAACTGGCCAACAATAAAAAATCCAACCTTGAGAGACATTTTCAGAGGAAACACAATGACTTTCCTGAAAATTATTCAGTTGGAGATGCCAGAAAGAAAGCTGTTGAGGAAATGCAGCTCAGAGCAAAGCGGAGTCAGAATGTATTCACGAAATGGATGAAGTCCTCCAACGATACAACTACTGCCAGTTTTGTGATAAGTCATGAGATAGCAAAAGGTGGAAAGCCTTTTACAGATGGTGAATATGTAAAAAGACTGTTTCATCAATGCATCTGTTCAGAGAATTCAAGAACAAGGATGAAATAATTAAGAAAATTAAAAATGTGCCATTGTCTGCTAAAACAATGAGGGACAGAGCACTGAAACTTGTACAAGACATCACCAGTCAGCAAATTGTGGGCATCAATTCAGCCTGTGGCTTTTCAATTGCTTGTAATGAGTCATGTGACATTGACGACATTGCACAAGTTGCTCTTCTTGGCAGGTATGTCAACTCTGAAGGTACACAAGAAGAACTCATTGACTTGTTGCCTCTCACTGATCAAACTAGAGGTAAGGATATATTTTTCAACAATTATAGCCTGCCTTAAGGAAAAAGGAATTCTGACCAACCACATTATTTCTATTGCAACTGATGGTGCACCAACAGGTGCACATAAGGGGACAGGTATACATAAGGGGTTTGTTTCTCTCTTAAAACAAGAGCTGAATCGTGAAGTAATATAATTTCACTGCATCGTTCACCAAGAGGCATTGTGTGCACAAACTTGCCCATCAGAGTTCACTGAAGTAATGGACTTAGTTGTGAAAATTATTAACAAAATAATGGCAAAAGGCTTAAACCACCAACAGTTTCGTGAACTTCTGGAAGAAGTCCGTTGGCTTTCTAGGGGTTGGGTGCTTGCACATTTTGCAGCATGCCTTGAGGAAATTAATAAATTTCTGGAGAAGAAAGGCCATGATGAATATGCATACCTTACAAATCCTGAATGGCTACAGAAGTTTCACTTCTTGGTGGATATCACTTCACATTTAAATGAGCTCAACAGGAAACTACAAAGAAAGGGAAACACTGCTCTGATGCTTTTGGAAGAAGTCCTTTCCTTTGAATAAAAACTATCTTTGTTTGTTAGAGATGTTGAGAGAGGCTTTCTGATTCACCTTCCTTCATTAAAGCAATCTGGAGAAAGAACAGACTTTGAGCTGGACACTGATATCATAAAAAATGCAGTAATGAAAATGAAAAAAATTCTTTGAAGGACGTTTTCAAGAATTCAGAAAAGAAAAGGCCATGTTGTCATTTGTGATCAACCCCCTGGATGCAGATACAGACTCACTCAATTTTTCAGCTTTTACTGGAGTGAATCAAGCAGAACTGGAACTGGAATTACCTGATTAGCAAGGAAAAGACTTATGGACTTCAAAATACAGAGGCATGGTCTCCGATATTGAAAACCTGGAGAAATAACATGCTACACTGGCATTTCAACACAAATGGACTGAATTGTCTAGGCTACAAAAATGAGATCAAATTGTGAATGAAGTGTGGAATTCCTTACCAGACACTTAACATACATGAAAAGATATGCCTTTGGCATTCTCTCAATTTTTGGACCTATTTATCTGTGTGAACAAATGTTTTCTAGCATGAACTTTATAAAAAACAAACTACGCAGCCAATTGAATGATGCAAACCTGCAGTCCTGCCTGAAACTCAAAACAACAACATATTTGCCAAACACTGAGCATCTCTCCAAAGAAACACAGGAGCAGAAATCACATTAATTAAGACTTAATTCTCTCTCTCTCTCTCTCTCTCTCTCTCTCTCTCTCTCTCTCTCTCTCTCTCTCTCTCTCTCTCTCTCTCAATATTCCCATCCATTTCTTTTCTTCATTAATTCTCTCTCTCTCTCTCTCTCTCTCTCTCTCTCTCTCTCTCTCTCTCCCAGTTTAAAACTCATCATGGTGACCAGATACTGATATAGTAAGTACACAACATGTTTGAAAAATAATATACCATATTTGTTCACTTGCTGCCATCATAGAATTACTATTATTTATTATTATTATTATTATATATTATTATTATTATTATTATTATTATTATTATTATTATTATTATTACTATTATTATTATTGCTATCATTATTATTATTATTATTATTATTATTATTATTATTATTATTATTATTATTATCATTATTATTATTATTATTATAACTACTACTGCTACTACTACTACTACTACTACTACTACTACTGTTACTACTACTAAGGTACAATTTGTATGATTATTTTGTCTATGGTTATATTACTTAACTTTCGTATGGAGGAAATTTATTAGGTTTCATAATTTACATTCATAACTGTGGCTCCAGCAGCACTGCGTTCCTGTCAAGTCTGAGGAAAGTGGCTCTTCTCTAATTCTGGGTTGCTGACCTCTGTGTTAGAATCATGGTTTGGATGGTCTTTCAACCCACATGCCTATCCACACATGTTTAAAGTCCATTTAAAGGGACAAAGGCAGAGCCCCACAGTGGGAGGGCTGCTGAATACATCAAATGCATTTTTTCTATAAGGCTTATTTTTGCCAGAATACATGTAGAAGCAGGTGCTTTTTAATCCTATCACATCTGGAGGCATCTGGGAAGTATTTGGCAAGAGAGGAGGACAGCAGTCTTCTCAGTAGTGGTATGTCAACTTTCTAACAGAGTGAGTGTATTGCACATCACTGGAAAATGTCATGGAGGGAAGGGAGATGCCCACTGCTGGTGAAAATAAAAACCTTACCCAATTAAGTGACATTCCTAGGACCACCAGCAGTGAGGTCTTGACTAAATACCAGTAAAGGTGCTAGAAGATGGACAGGGTGACACATCTGTGACTGATTATCAATGACCACTGAACAACCTTCTACAAGTTGCTACAAATGTTAGAATAACATGATAGTTTCCCAGTACATTATATGAATATCATGTATACTGAGGCAGAAATAAGGCAGATGGACACACTAGAATCTTTAAATGGCTATAACTTGTCATGAAATTTTGTCATTAAATATTTACATAAAATCTGCAATTGATAGGATCTGCTTTGGAATAGCTGTATACATTGTTGTTGACCAAGGAAAATCACAGAACATTTTTTCTGTAAAAATGTGAAGCAATAGAGAGTGGATGGAGCTAAAAGAGCACAAATGCACAATGTTATATTTTTACAAATGATTAGGCAATATTTCATAACATAAGGAAATTTTTTTAAATCAAAGTCAGAATGATTGGATACTAACTGACCTTGCACACACCAAACTGTGCTGCTGTAGGGTAATTACTCTAGGCTCTGGGTTATTCAATAGTCAAATTGTCATCATGATGTCACAGAAGGAGGAGGCAGTAGGCACCTGCCAAAACAATAATTACTCCCAGTGAGGTCTAAAGCACTGGATCAAGGGGTGCTGTGAACTTATCATTAAACCCAGCTGTGACCTTACTGAACGTTTCCCTTTGTGTCTCACAACACAAAGGGGTGTCACAGCCTGCCCTCTAAAGACAACTCTCTTCCTCCACACAAAACTACAAGCACCTAATAACACACACACCCTTCACTCAAAATTTCAAAATTCATGGCGACTCCTACACCAACCTCAGAGTCCCCACCTGGGGACGGGACCACAAATGTCCCTAGGTCGGACTGCCTTTCTGACGACGACCCTGAGTGTCTTGACAATCCCCCCCCACAACTTTTTCTTCACTAACTTCTGCAGCATTCGTGGTCTAAGATCTAATTTTCAATCTGTAGAACACCACCACTCCTCTTCTAAACCTCATCTTCTTTTCCTCACTGAAACTCAGGTCTCATGCCCACACTCTTGAATCTTCTGAGTTTTGTACCACCTGGCTACGACTACAGTCACTCTCAGACTAAATTTATCTGTGCTGTATATCTCTCTCACCTAACTCCTCTGACTATAAGAAATTCTTTGACTACTTAACTTCCATATTGGAGCACATTCTGACTCTCTTCCCTTTTCCAGAGATCTCCATTCTTGGAGACTTCAATGTTCACCACCAGCTTTGGCTTTCCTGTCCCTTCACTGACCATCCTGGTGAATTAGTCTTCAACTTTGCTATCCTCCATGACCTAGAGCAATTGGTGCAACACCCTACTTGTATTCCTGACTGTCTTGGAGATACGTCCAACATTCTTGACCTTTTCCTGACCTCTAATCCTTCTGCTTATGCTGTCACCCTCTCTCCTCCGTTAGGCTCCTCAGACCACAATCTCATATCTGTATCTTGTCCTCTCGCTCCAATCCCTCCTCAGGATACCCCTAAGCGAAGGTGCCTCTGGCGTTTTGCCTCTGCTAGTTGGGGGTACCTGAGGAGGTATTTTGCTGATTTTCCTTGGAATGACTACTGCTTCCGTGTCAGAGACCCGTCTTTGTCTGCTGAGCACATAACAGATTTGATAGTGTCTGGCATGGAGGCGTACATTCCTCACTCTTTTTCTCGACCTAAACCTTCCAAACCTTGGTTCAACACAGCTTGTTCTAGTGCTATACATGATAGAGGTGGCCCACAAAAGGTACTTAAGCCTTCCATCACCAGAATCTCATGCACTTTATGTTTCTGCCCGAAACCATGCCAAGTCTGTTCTCCAACTAGTCAAAAACTCCTTCATTAACAGAAAGTTTCAAAATCTTTCAAGATCTAACTCCCCTCGTGACTTCTGGCATCTAGCCAAAAAAATCTTCAATAACTTTGCTTCTTCTTCTTTCCCTCCTTTATTTAACCAGATGGCACCACTGCTATCACATCTATTTCTAAAGCTGAACTCTTTGCTCAAACCTCTGCTAAAAACTCCCCCTCTTCTACACTGAACATCCTCGGTCTGTCCTTTACTTATAATCTGAACTGGAAACTTCGCATCTCATCTCTAGCTAAAACAGCTTCTATGAAGTTAGGCATTCTGAGACATCTCCGCCAGTTTTTCTCACCCCCCAGCTGCTAACTCTGTACAAGTGCCTTATCCGTCCATGTATGGAGTATGGTTCACATGTCTGGGGGGGTTCCACTCATACTGCTCTTCTAGACAGGGTGGAATCAAAAGCTTTTCATCTTATCAATTCCTCTCCTCTAACTGACTGTCTTCAGCCTCTCTCATCGCTGCAATGTTGCATCTCTTGCTATCTTCTACCACTATTTTCATGCTAACTGTTCTGAGCTTGCTAAGTGCATGCCTCCCCTCCTCACACGGCCTCGCTACACAAGACTTTCTTCTTTCTCTCACCCCTATTCTGTCCACCTCTCTAACGCAAGAGTTAACCAGTATTCCCAATCACTCATCCCTTTCTCTGGTAAACTCTGGAACTCATTCCCTGCCTCTGTATTTCCACCTTCTTATAACTTGAATTCCTTCAAGAGGGAGGTTTGAAGACATATATCCTTCAATTTTTTACTACTGCTTTGGACCCTTTTATGGGACTGGTATCTCAATGGGCTTTTTTTATTTATTGGATTTTTGTTGGCCTTAGCCAGTATCCCTCTTACATAAAAAAAATAAATAAATAAATTATAAAAATAACATCATCATGCCATGGCCTACAAAATTCTGATTTGCTGAAAACATGTACAAGCATAACCCATATAAACCTCAAAAGTTTTAACTACTAATCCTCAGTACTTTATTTTTAATTAATTATTTTCTGACTTTTGGCAATAGATGGTTAGTATCCTCCTAAGCTTGTCACACCTTGACTGCCATTCACTCTAGCATACATATGTCTATTTCTCAAAAAGGGCTTTCAATATCATTTTAATCTTTCAACAATCTCAACATGGCTTTTGTTACCCTTCTCATTAGACACAGCTTCTCATTCAGAGTATTTGAACCCCATATATACCCACTGCAAATTATTCATAATGCTGACAGGAATTTTTAAAGGTTTATCTGATTTTGGGGGGAAGCAAGCTCACTTGCTCCTTTGACGATGCTTGGACATGACACATCCACTCATGTGATGGATTTCTTGGGTAATTTTCTTGAGTCCTTCCCTGTCCTTATTACTGTTCTATTCTCTTCTATTCTTTTACATATACACCTTTAGATACACCTAAAACATAAATATGAGGTGGGAGAGAAATGCCCCCATCCTAAACGGGTATCCAGGAGGAGGGGGGAAAAGATCTCCCCCCAAGTTAGATTAGGTTAAGTAATGCTAGGTTAGTGTCCTTAAGAGGGAGTCCAGAAGAGGCAAAGCACACCCAGTTAGGTTAGGTTAGTTTAGTTAGGTCTGGTCAGTCACCATCGACTTTTATATAAAACATTACCTAACCTAACCTAACCAGGGGGCTTCACCACCCCTGGATCCCCCTCAAGGATGCTAATTCAATCTAGCATTACCTAACCTAACATTACCTGACCTAACCTAACCAGAAAGGCCAGGAAATGACTCTAGAAAATTACCGATTTCTTGGCATTAAGTTAGGTTAGGTTAGGTTAGATTAGTTTAGTCTGATTAGGTAAGGCTGTTAGTCGTATTATTATACAAGTGCATCCATCTCACAGAGAGAGAGAAAAAAAAATGTTCTCAGTGAAGTACTTGAATAACATATAACAGTGGTGTATATCTTTACCACCACAAATTGTTCATTCCTGAAATATATTTTTATTAAATTTACTGTTTCTCCCATGTATCCAGGTTACCTTGCGCCATGATGGTCTGCAGGCAGTATCAGGAGGAAAGGGAGTAAAGGATGGGAGGAAGAGGGGATAGAGGAAGGGATTTCATTAGTGCATGCATGAAATAGTGCCTCAGCCAATCAAAAAAATATTTTTTGAATCATCCAATAGGTGGGCTGTATTATGCAAGGCAGGAGGGAAGAGCTTGATTTTGAATCAGTCTTGGAAGATGGCTCAGTGCAGTGGGTGTGAGTGCAATTACTTCAAGACAATAAGAAAATTTCACAGCAATAACAAAGCTTAACCGTCTCCAGTTCTTCCCACTGAGGACTCCAGTGATGAGGAAGTATCAGAGGACCAATAAGGTAGGTTAGGTTAGGTTTAGTTAGGTTTAGTTAGGTTAGATTAAGTTTAGTTAGGGTAAGTTAGGTTTAGTTAACTTAGTTTAGGTCATGTGTGAAGACAAAACTGTTTGTTTTTGTCTCAAATCATTGGTTTACATGTGTTAGGGATGTAAAAAAAAAATGTTGATAAATGTTGAATAAATAAATAAATAAATAAATAAAAATGACGAGTTGAGGGAAAAACGGCAAGCAGATTAATTCGCCCGGAACATACAGCTGAAAGGGTAAAATTTTACTGGTCTCTCTCCATTGCAAATATCTTCCATTAATATCATGACTTCTAATTCATACAGTGAGTCTTCTGTAGCATTTTGTTACAAGCTTTCAAGGATTAGTGAGCTATATTTTCTGCGGCCTTTCATCCACTGATCCATGATCTTAAACATCGGCTGTTGATTAAGACTCCTTCAACTGAGGTATCAAGTTGAAACTCTTCTTACAACACATCCATAAACACCAACACTTGGTTACTGTTAACAAGCATGGCATGTAAGTTACTTACATATGTTCAGTCATTGCGACGCGAGCGGCTCATCTCTCCCGCCTGTCTGGTCCTTGCACAACAACGACTACGAGCCACGGCCCGTTGAAAACAAAAAATGTGGAATGCTAGAATTTCGTCAAATAACGTGTTACAAACATTGTACTAATATATATATATATATATATATATATATATATATATATATATATATATATATATATATATATATATATATATATATATATATATATATATATATATATATATATATATATATATATATGTACATATTTTTTATTATGAATAATCATAACTTATTTCTTAAAAAAAATAGATAAATAAATAAATCCAAGCAAATTATGAACTGAAAATTCTATAACTACACTGGTTTACAACGAAAAACAAATCCTCTGAGGCAAGGATAACTTTTTTTTTTTTTTACCAGTTTTAATGCGGTGAATTCAAATTGCTAAACAGTTTTGCTCTATTACCTCTTTTTTTCACATCCCATTTTTATATGGCATATAAATTCGAAATATAATGTGCTTATTTCATCTGTTATAAAAGCATATTACAGAAAAAAAAAGCGTAGATGCAGAACACTGATGGAACTAAATTACTTGGATAATACAATGCATAGTACAACAAACAGCTTTTTTCTTTTCTTTACGATCTTGTGTACTTTGCCTCCCAGATGTCACGCAGAAGCAACTAGCAATGTCACCCATCATGCTGGGATTCCACTTGCTTTGGTAATTGCTCTCCATTTTAGTAAAATCTTGGTGGAACCTTTCACCATGCTCATTACTTATCACTCATTGCTCTTGAGATTCGGAGGGACGAAGTTGTGGTGGGAGTGAAGTGAGTTCTGAGTGACATTAGCCATTCCATACCCTCATAAGACTGTAACAGCTCGATACACTTATAATAATCTAGTACCTGTGTGTTACCAAGGAAACCATGGCAGACTGATTGAAATGCTTCCTATGTTCTCAGTTCCTTTAAGGCTACAAGCTCCGCCAAGTCATTATCCCTCAGCACCTCCCGGATCTGAGGTTCGACGAAGATGCCCTCCTTGAGCTTTGCAGAACTCAGAACTGGGAACAAAGTGCACAACTGTTGGAAGGCAACACCATTTTTGTCTATGGTTTAAACGAAATTCTTCATTAGAGCAAAGTTTTTTTTTTTTTTATGTAGGAAGGACACTGGCCAAGGGCAACAAAAATCTAATAAAAAAAATGCCCACTGAAATGCCAGTCCCATAAAAGGGTCAAAGCAGTGGTCAAAAATTGATGAATAAGTGTCTTGAAACCTCCCTCTTGAAGGAATTCAAGTCATAGGAAGGTGGAAATACAGAAGCAGGCAGGGAGTTCCAGAGTTTACCAGAGAAAGGGATGAATGATTGAGAATACTGGTTAACTCTTGCGTTAGAGAGGTGGACAGAATAGGGGTGAGAGAAAGAAGAGTCTTGTGTAGCGAGGCCGCGGAAGGAGAGGAGACATGCAGTTAGCAAGATCAGAAGAGCAGTTAGCATGAAAATAGCGGTAGAAAACAGCTAGATATGCAACATTGCGGCGGTGAGAGAGAGGCTGAAGACAGTCAGTTAGAGGAGAGGAGTTCATGAGACGAAAAGCTTTTGATTCCACCCTGTCTAGAAGAGCAGTATGAGTGGAACCTCCCCAGACATGTGGACGGATAAGGCCCTTGTACAGAGTTAGCAGCTGGGGGGATGAGAAAAACTGGCGGAGACGTCTCAGAACACCTAACTTCATAGAAACTGTTTTAGCTAGAGATGAGATGTGAAATTTCCAGTTCAGATTATAATTAAAGGACAGACCGAGGATGTTCAGTGTAGAAGAGGGGGACAGTTGAGTGTCATTGAAGAAGAGGGGATAGTTGTCTGGAAGGTTGTGTCGAGTTGATAGATGGAGGAATTGAGTTTTTGAGGCATTGAACAATACCAAGTTTGCTCTGCCCCAATAAAAAATTTTAGAAAGATCAGAAGTCAAGCGTTCTGTGGCTTCCCTGCGTGATATGTTTACCTCCTGAAGGGTTGGACGTCTATGAAAAGACGTGGAAAAGTGCAGGGTGGTATCATCAGCGTAGGAGTGGATAGGACAAGAAGTTTGGTTTAGAAGATCATTAATGAATAATAAGAGAGTGTTTGACAGGACAGAACCCTGAGGAACACCACTGTTAATAGATTTAGAAGAACAGTGACCGTCTACCACAGCAGCAATAGAACGGTCAGAAAGGAAACTTGAGATGAAGTTACAGAGAGAAGGATAGAAACCGTAGGAGAGTAGTTTGGAAATCAAAGCTTTGTGCCAGACTCTATCAAAAGCTTTAGATATGTCCAAGGCAACAGCAAAAGTTTCACCAAAATCTCTAAAAGAGGATGACCAAGACTCAGTAAGGAAAGCCAGAAGATCACCAGTAGAGCGGCCTTGACGGAACCCATACTGGCAATCAGATAGAAGGTTGTGAAGTGATAGATGTTTAAGAATCTTCCTGTTGAGGATAGATTCAAAAACTTTAGATAGGCAGGAAATTAAAGCAATAGGACGGTAGTTTGAGGGATTAGAACGGTCATCCTTTTTAGGAACAGGTTGAATATAGGCAAACTTCCAGCAAGAAGGAAAGGTAGATGTTGACAGACAGAGCTGAAGGAGTTTAACTAGGCAAGGTGCAAGCACGGAGGCACAGTTTCGGAGAACAATAGGAGGCACCCCATCAGGACCATAAGCCTTCCGAGGGTTTAGACCAGCGAGGGCATGGAAAACATCATTGCGAAGAATTTTAATACGTGGCATGAAGTAGTCAGAGGGTGGAGGAGAGGAAGGAACAAGCCCAGAATCGTCCAAGGTAGAGTTTTTAGCAAAGGTTTGAGCGAAGAGTTCAGCTTTAGAAATAGATGTGATAGCAGTGGTGCCATCTGCTTGAAATACAGGAGGGAAAGAAGAAGAAGCAAAGTTATTGGAGATATTTTTGGCTAGATGCCTTGAATACTCTGATAATATCTAATAAAAAGAGTCTTCTAATAATATAAAGGCAAGGAGATTCACTGGGTCTCCTTGCCTTTCTTTGCCTCTCTAGTGTGCATTACTCCCTAGGCGTGGCTCAACACCAACTGATACCTGGGACAAAGGGAGACATGGGCCTCGCCCGCGCGCTCCACTCACGACGCTCCTCTCCCTCACAGCAAAGCATATATGTTATAAAAATTACAGGGGCTTTATTTAGAGTGCTGGACAAAAACTGATTTCACATTGGGGTAGAGCCATACTTCTTTTATTATGCTCTGTTAATCTCAACTCTCAAGAAGAAATGGGAGTGGGGAGGATTAAATTTAAATTTATACGGAAAGTTATGGTTAAATGGTGCCTGACCCAAACCCACAAGGGACGCGTCTACTTCTCGTGCTCTCCTCTCTCTCTCTCTCTCTCTCTCTCTCTCTCTCTCTGTTCGTTATCCTTTCTCCCACTATCTCACTATGCAGAAAAATGTGTGTGTGTGTGTGTGTGTGTGTGTGTGTGTGTGTGTGTGTGTGTGTGCAAACTTTTGAGAAATAGAAATAGTTTGTAAGCATTGTTTCCAAAGAATGTCTCTTGCTGTGGATAGCTTTTAGGGGTCCACTGATGAGCTTCATGGAATCTGTGAAGGTCAGATAAAAATTCAGCATTTATATTCACTCCATTTTTGTATGAAGTTATTATTATTATTATTATTATTATTATTGTTATTATTATTATTATTATTATTATTATTATTATTATTATTATTATTATATATACACACCACATTATTATGTATTTTGCCTACTAAAAAAAATAAAATCTGCAGAAGGGCTTGCCTTATTACTGTACACGATCAGATATCATAACATCGTCATCGTCGAGATGTTTTGACTTGTAAAGATGCTTCTCTAATGAAGGATTTTAAAGATAACTTATCTTGCCATTAGTTGTAAACAGCCCTGTCAACAGGCATCTTGTACCACGACACATTGTATGCTTATTCCTTCACTGATTCGGACAAAGGACACGTTAGGAAATGAATTCAACTTGAAGAACTTTAACGCTCCTTCTGTTGCACCCACTTGACAAAACACCATCCAGGATATCCACGATGACAGCTAGGGTGTTACCAGCGTCGCCCCGTCTTTTGTCATACCCAGGAATGGATATTCGAATTGTAGCACCATGTTCAGCTGGCGGGAACTTACAGTCAAACATTTTCATAATTTTTTTATTGTTTAACAACATAGAAAGAAGCCGAGGGGAGTGATGTCTGGAGAATGAGGTGGCCAGGGAATCATGTGAGATCATGTGCAATCGAATCATTGGTCCATTTTTCTTCAACGAGACCTCAATTGCTACAAATATTTACCTTGACCTATTAACGGAATATGTGGCACCACAACTAGATGACACTCAACCACCCATCATTTTCCAGGAAGATGGTGTACCTCCACATTAGGGACTGCATGTTCGTGGGTTCCCAAATCAAACATTTCCAGGCTGGTGGACTGGAAGCCTGGAAGGTATGTCCCAGTTCTGTGGCCATCTCATCATTTCCATGGACTCCTTTTTGTGGGGTTGTGTTAAAGATATCATGTATCGAACAAAGATACGGGATATCACAGATATAAAGCAAAAGATCACTGATGCCATTGTCACCATTGATGAGGTTATGCTACAGCGAACATGGCAAGTAATCGAATACCGTTTTGATGTGCTTCGTGCAACTAATGGCGCCCATATAGAGGTATATTAATTAAATGAGGCAAAAACTTCAATAGCTACTCTCAATCTGTAATAATTTCCACATATTTGTCTGTTCATTTGTTTTTGTATTATTAAAAATAAATAAATAAATAAATAAACAAATAAATAAATAAATAAATATATATATATATATATATATATATATATATATATATATATATATATATATATATATATATATATATATATATATATATATATATATATATATATTTTTTTTTTTTATGTAGGAAGGACACTGGCCAAGGGCAACAAAAATCTTATAAAAAAAATGCCCACTGAAATGCCAGTCCCATAAAAGGGTCAAAGCAGTGGTCAAAAATTGGTGGATAAGTGTCTTGAAACCTCCCTCTTGAAGGAATTCATGTCATAGGAAGGTGGAAATACAGAAGCAGGCAGGGAGTTCCAGAGTTTACCAGAGAAAGGGATGAATGATTGAGAATACTGGTTAACTCTTGCGTTAGAGAGATGGACAGAATAGGGGTGAGAGAAAGAAGAAAGTCTTGTGCAGCGAGGCCGCGGAAGGAGGGGAGACATGCAGTTTGCAAGATCAGAAGAGCAGTTAGCATGAAAATAGCGGTAGAAGACAGCTAGATATGCAACATTGCGGCGGTGAGACAGAGGCTGAAGACAGTCAGTTAAGGGAGAGGAGTTGATGAGACGAAAAGCTTTTGATTCCACCCTGTCTAGAAGAGCAGTATGAGTGGAACCCCCCCAGACATGTGAAGCATACTCGTACTCCATGCATGGACGGATAAGGCCCTTGTACAGAGTTAGCAGGTGGGGGGGTGAGAAAAACTGGCGGAGACGTCTCAGAACACCTAACTTCATAGAAGTTGTTTTAGCTAGAGATGAGATGTGAAATTTCCAGTTCAGATTATAAGTAAAGGACAGACCGAGGATGTTCATTGTAGAAGAGGGGGACAGGTGAGTGTCATTGAAGAAGAGGGGATAGTTGTCTGGAAGGTTGTGTCGAGTTGATAGATGGAGGAATTGAGTTTTTGAGGCATTGAAAAATACCAAGTTTGCTCTGCCCCAATCAGAAATTTTAGAAAGATCAGAAGTCAGGCGTTCTGTGGCTTCCCTGCGTGATATGTTTACCTCCTGAAGGGTTGGACGTGTATGAAAAGACGTGGAAAAGTGCAGGGTGGTATCATCAGCGTAGGAGTGGATAGGACAAGAAGTTTGGTTTAGAAGATCATTAATGAATAATAAGAAGAGAGTGGGTGACAGGACAGAACCCTGAGGAACACCACTGTTAATAGATTTAGGAGAAGAACAGTGACCGTCTACCACAGCAGCAATAGAACGGTCAGAAAGAAAACTTGAGATGAAGTTACAGAGAGAAGGATAGAAACCGTAGGAGGGTAGTTTGGAAATCAAAGCTTTGTGCCAGACTCTATCAAAAGCTTTAAAGCTTTTGATATGTCCAAGGCAACAGCAAAAGTTTCACCAAAATCTCTAAAAGAGGATGACCAAGACTCAGTAAGGAAAGCCAGAAGATCACCAATAGAGCGGCCTTGACGGAACCCATACTGGCGATCAGATAGAAGGTTGTGAAGTGATAGATGTTTAAGAATCTTCCTGTTGAGGATAGATTCAAAAACTTTAGATAGGCAGGAAATTAAAGCAATAGGACGGTAGTTTGAGGGATTAGAACGGTCATCCTTTTTAGGAACAGGTTGAATGTAGGCAAACTTCCAGCAAGAAGGAAAGGTAGATGTTGACAGACAGAGCTGAAAGAGTTTGACTAGGCAAGGTGCAAGCACGGAGGCACAGTTTTGGAGAACAATAGGAGGGACCCCATCAGGTCCATAAGCCTTCCGAGGGTTTAGGCCAGCGAGGGCATGGAAAACATCATTGCAAAGAATTTTAATAGGTGGCATGAAGTAGTCAGAGGGTGGAGGAGAGGGAGGAACAAGCCCAGAATCGTCCAAGGTAGAGTTTTTAGCAAAGGTTTGAGCAAAGAGTTCAGCTTTAGAAATAGATGTGATAGCAGTGGTGCCATCTGGTTGAAGTAGAGGAGGGAAAGAAGAAGAAGCAAAGTTATTGGCGATATTTTTTTGGCTAGATGCCAGAAATCACGAGGGGAGTTAGATCTTGAAAGGTTTTGACATTTTCTGTTAATGAAGGAGTTTTTGGCTAGTTGGAGAACAGACTTGGCATGGTTCCGGGCAGAAATATAAAGTGCATGAGATTCAGGTGATGAAAGGCTAGCTTAAGTACCTTTTGTGGGCCACCTCTCTATCATTTATAGCACGAGAACAATCTGTGTTAAACCAAGGTTTAGAAGGTTTAGGACAAGAAAAAGAGTGAGGAATGTACGCCTCCATGCCAGACACTATCACCTCTGTTATGCGCTCAGCACACAAAGACACGGAAGCAGTAGTCATTCCAAGGAAAATCAGCAAAATACCTCCTCAGGTCCCCCCAACTAGCAGAGGCAAAACGCCAGAGGCACCTTCGCTTAGGTGGATCCTGAGGAGGTATTGGAGTGATAGGACAAGATAAAGATATGAGATTGTGATCGGAGGAGCCCAACGGAGAAGAAAGGGTGACAGCATAAGCAGAAGGATTAGAGGTCAGGAAAAGGTCAAGAATGTTGGCCGCATCTCCCAGACGGTCAGGAATACGAGTAGGGTGTTGCACCAATTGCTCTAGGTCATGGAGGATAGCAAAGTTGTAGGCTAGTTGAAGGGAGAGGAAAGCCAAAGCTGGTGATGAACATTGAAATCTCCAAGGATGGAGATCTCTGCAAAAGGGAAGAGGGTCAGAATGTGCTCCACTTTGGAAGTTAAGTAGTCAAAGAATTTCTTATAGTCAGAGGAGTTAGGAGAGAGGTATACAGCACAGATAAATTTAGTATGAGAGTGACTCTGTAGTCGTAGCCAGATGGTGGAAAATTCGGAAGATTCAAGAGCGTGGGCACGAGAGCAGGTTAAGTCATTGCGCACATAAACGCAGCATCCAGCTTTGGATCGAAAATGAGGATAGAGAAAGTAGGAGGGAACAGAAAAGGGGCTACTGTCAGTTGCCTCAGACACCTGAGTTTCAGTGAGGAAAAGAAGATGAGGTTTAGAAGAGGAGAGGTGGTGTTCTACAGATTGAAAATTAGATCTTAGAGCACGAATGTTGCAGAAGTTAATGTAGGAGTCGCCATGATGATTTTAAAATTTTTGAGTGAAGGGTGTGTGTGTTATTAGGTGCTTGTAGTTTTGTGTGGAGGAAGAGAGTTGTCTTTAAAGGGCAGGCTGTGACTGCCCCCTTGTGTTGTGAGACACAAAGGGAAACGTTCAGTGAGGTCACAGCTGGGTTTAATGATAAGTTCACAGCACCCCCTGAACAGTGCTTTAGACCTCACTGGGAGTAATTATCGTTTCGGCAGGTGTCTACTGCCTCCTCCTTATATATATATATATATATATATATATATATATATATATATATATATATATATATATATATATATATATATATATATATATATATATATATGTGTGTGTGTGTGTGTGTGTGTGTGTGTGTGTATAATTCACGGTATACAAGGAGTAAAAAAGTTAACCTAATCATGAGTAACGAGAACAAGATACACCATAGCCACGAAGGGCAGCATGAAATGCACGCCGGCCAAGTGTGTGACACTCTTGCTCGTCTCGGTGTGCCGCCGGAGCCGCCATTGCCCCGATTCGTATCGTTGTTGACCGAAAAACCATATCACTGTGGGAGAGTGATAGAATTACTTATCACTTTTATCTGTCTTCTTGTTACCTTGAACATTAGAAGAGGGACATTAAGATTTCCTTCTCTCTCAGGAACAAAAACATGAATAATTATTATATACATGCATAATAATCGCTTGTTCAATTAATGAAGCCACCTTCACTTATTCATCTGATGCAAGAAGGTGTTAAGTCTCAATATTTGGAAAGTTCCATGCCGTGGGATTACATGATCCGATCCCATGACACCGTGACTAAAGTATCGCCGCTCGTGTAGGCGTAGCTACATTCCACCGTGCTGGCGGGATTTTCCGCTTGCTCCTGTTCTCGTTAGTCATTAGTATAGTTGTGGAAGGTAGCGTGCTGTCGGATACTGTCCTGCTTTGCAGACTGTATCGTTGACTGTGTAAACATTGCAGCAATAACTGTCCAAGGCGCAAGAAAAACTGTTTAGTCTTTAAGTTAACTATCGTGGTACCACACAGATAACTTCAGAAGTAACACACTTTAAAAGACTTCACAAAAACATGTTTTCAGCTGTAACATGGATAGGAAGGCGATAAGGATTGGCATGTAACTACTACATGGTTAGGTTTGTTTATGCTAACGGTAGATTTGCAAACACTACTTGGTTTGGAAATATGGGGGCAGGAATGAACGAATAAGCAAAAACATGACTAAACATAAGTTCTAAGTATTATCCTAATGTTAAGTCCTTGGTTATACAAACCATATCGTCTGATATGTAAGTAGATTAAGAATATTAGAGTAAGAATTATTTGTATGTTTAAGTTGTATATTCGTAGTTCGTTTTTTTTTTTATATGCGTCCAGCGAAAACTGAATGATAACAAGAATCCGAATGCTTTAGAGGAGATTTAATATTTTTATACTTTTGTATATTGCCACGATAGCATTCCATACCATATATTGTAAGTTTTGTTACTGATAGCTTCTAGAATATCTAGGAGGTGAAGCTGAAATGTTCAAAAGGTGTAGTTGTTTATTGTTTTCAGTCAATAAACATTAAGTGCCTCTACGCTTATCCGTCCTCCTTAAGACTGACACGTCGACGAGAATGGGATATGATGTTACTACCGTGATTACTACATGATAAGTACGTAAAGTGGTGCTATGGAGAGGTACTCGTAGATGCTGGTAGGCCACAAACACAAAACCTGGCGATGAGGATGGGATATGGTGTTACTACCCTGATTACTACATGATATACGTATTACAGGTACGTAAAGTGGTGCTGTGGAGTGGTAGTCGTAGATGCTGGTAGGCCACAAACACAACAAAACGTGGCGACGAGTGGACGACCCACTAAGGACAACCCCAGCCAAGGACAAACACAATGCCCTTGGACGTGGAGTAGCCCCCAGTCTTCTCTTTGGTAAAGGACCCAGCATCAGTAGCTACCCGATGGAGAAAGTGGAAGACACGGTTCCAGTTCTACCTGGATGCTACAGGAGTCACCAACGGAACGCAAAGGCGAGCATTACTCTTGCATGTGGCAGGTCCGGAGGTGCAAGAAATATTGAGCACACTACCACCACCACTGACAACCTACGAGGAGGTTACAAACAGCTCAAGTAACACTTCACCCCTAAGACCAATATATGGTATGAACGTGTATTGTTTAGACAGGTAAAGCAAGAGGAACATGAAACAACAAATAATTTGTCACCAGACTCAGGAAGTTAGCAGAAAACTGTGAATTCCATGACAATGAGGATGCTGTTTTAGACCAGCTGATTGAAAAATGTTTTTCTAGTCAGTTAAGGAGAAAGGCACTTTAGGAGACAGACTTAACTCTAGAGAAAATGTTACATTTAGCTAGAGCAATGGAAGCTTCAGACAGACAAGCAAAAGTAATTGAAAGTAACAATCATTCTAACCAGCCAGCTAAACCTGCAATAAATCAGATAAAAAAGAATGCAAGACCTAGAGTAGATGGAAAGAACCCTGTTCCAACCTATCTTAAAAATAAACCAAGTCATCCTACACAACAAGGTAACAAACAAACTGTAGGAAAAAGGAAATGTTTCAGGTGCGGTTACACAAATCATACACCGTGGCAGAAAGATAAATGTCCAACTTCCAAGGAATGTTCAGCTTGTGAAAAAGTTAGGGCATTTTGCTGGTATGTGTAAGACTAAGAAAAGGGTGACACTGATTTACAATTTGCTTTCGGATTTAACTCAGTAGGGAATTCTCAGAAAAGGATTATGCTTAGCATCACACTAAATGGCAAACCTGTGAACATGCAGCTTGACACAGTGACTGATGTTACACTAGTATCTGAGAATCTCGCTAAGTCTATTCCAAATATAAGAATCATATCTTCTAAAGTTCAGCTCCAAGACTATAGTGGTAATGATATAAAAGTTGTTGGTGCCATGTGTGTTATGGACAGAAAGAATACATGAATCTGCCAGTTATAGTAGTGGAAGGACAAGAAAGGAGTCTTTTTGGTTTAAAATTGCCTCCAACATATTCCATTGGATTGGTCAAATATATGTAGTATAAAATCAAGGTTGGTGGAGAAGGATTTAACTTGTGTACTTGAACAGAGTAAAGAAGTGTTCTAAGATGGGTTAGGAACAGTTACAAGTGCATGTGCTAGTTTACAACTACAACCTAGACAGATTCCCTTGCCATTAAAACCACTGGTAGAGCAAGAGATTCAGAGACTTGATGATAATGGATCTTGGGAGAAAATCACTTGCTCAGATTGGAGCACCCCCATTGTCCCAGTAGTGAAAAATGATGGAGCCATTAGACTTTGCGGGGATTATAAAATTACAGTTAACCGTCAGTTTCAAGTAGCACAACATCCTCTTCCAAAACCTGATAATATGTTTGCTGCCCTTGGAGGCTGTAAAATATTTTCAAAACTTGACCTAAGACAGTCCTTCCAACAGCTAGAAATGGATGGATCTTCCCAAGAAATATGTACTCTTAGCACACACCTAGGTTTATTCCGACCTAAAAGATTACTTTATGGTGTAGCCAGTAGTCTAGCACTTTGGCAACAGACAATGGACAAATTGTTCATAGGCAAGTCAGGTACATTCTGTTTTGTTGATGACATTATAATAGCTGGGCAAGATGAAGCTCAACACTTTCAACAACTTAAAGTAGTCCTTAAAATTTTGCGAAAGACTGGACTGAGGATCCGTAAAGACAAATGTCAATTCGCTGTACCTTCGGTAGAATACTTGGGATTTTTGGTGGATAAACATGGCATTCATAAGACCCTAGGAAAAATAAGAGCTATTAGAGATGCAAAAACACTGGAGAACGTTGATGAATTAAGATAATTTCTTGGGTTAGTTACTTTCTGCAACAGATTCATACCAGACTTAGCAACCATAGCTCACCCCCTATATAATCTTATGAAACGAGACACAGCATGGAACTGGACTGAAGAATGTACTAGTGCAGTTAACCACATAAAGGATGAGATTACTTCATCAAGATTTCTCACCCATTATCAACCAAATTTGACTGTAAAACTTGTATGTGACGCATTGTCTCATGGCTTAGAAACAGCAATTGCACGTGTAATGCTGGATAAGTTGCATTTACTTCACACTCACTTAATCAAGCTGAGAGAAATCATTCATAGATAGAAAAAGAGGGACTAGCATTAGTGTACGGTGTAACTAAGTTCCACAAATACTTATGTGGAAAGGCAAAATTTACCTTAGTTACTGATCACAAAACTCTTCTTGCAATACTGGGTGAAAAGGTAGGTTTACCAACATTAGTAGCCGCTAGACTGCAGAGGTGGGCAGTCACACTAGCAGCATACTCATATGACATAGAGTATCGTTCTACCAAGAAAATGGGAAATGCGGATGCCTTATTCCGTTTGCCAGTGGAAAGGGCTCCGAAGAAACATGATAGAAGTGTACTCATGGTAGAATGTCATAACTTACCCATTACAGCTAAAATGGTAAGACATCACACTAAACATGATCTAGTGTTGTCACATATTTTACAGTTATTAGTTACTGGTTATAAAACAGTGCCAGAGCAGGCAGAATTTCAATATTATCTAAAGGTATGGTCAGAATTGTTAGCAGAACAAGGATGTATTCTGAGGGGAACCAGAGTAGTTATTCCAGAAAGTTTAAGAAAGCAAGTTTTGAGTGAAATACATGCTGACCATCATGGTATTGTAAAATCAAAGGCGATCGCAAGGACGTATGTGTGGTGGCTGGGAATAGATGTAATGATAGAGTCATGTGTAAAACAGTGCCCAAACTGCTCAGCTTTTCAAGATGATCCTAAACCAGCACCCATGCATCTTTGGGAATACCCTAGACAGCCTTGGCAAAGATTACATTTAGACTTTGCAGGCTCTTTCCTTGGTCACTCATTCCTTGTAAATGTAGATGCTTATAGTAAATGGCCAGAAGTAATACCTATGAGTTCAACAACAGCATCAGCTACTATAAAAGTCTTTGCCACTCATGAACTTCCAGTTCGCATTGTGACAGGTAATGGTCCACAATTTTGCTTGAGCGAATTTTCAGAATTTTTAAAGGTTAATGGAATAGAGCATACTAAGTCAGCACCTTACCATCCCGCCACAAATGATGAACCAGAATGCTTTGTGTAAACCTTCAAACACAACATGAAATGTAGGAGTGTGACATCTGTACTCATGTCAGTAAATTCTTATTATCCTATAGAACTTCTGAACATACTGTTACTGGACAAACTCCTTCACAGTTATTGATGCGTAGAAGAGTCAGGAATAAACTAGACTTACTTAAACCAGACTTCTACATACAGCAAAATAATTGTGAATGGCAACAAGTAAACAAACATCAAGCTGTGAGTGAATTCAAACCTTCACCAGTAATGGTTCGCTCATACAATACAGATGTGAAATGGGTCCCAGACCAAGTTACAGAAGGCCTAGGACAAATGCACTATAAAGTCAGTGTTGGTGAACATGTATCAAAACGTCATGTTGACCAACTTAAACCTTACGAGTATACAGCTCCAACTCAGGAAACAAGTAGAGACAAGACCAAAGGAGAGCCTGTGCCTTTGGAGAGTAGAAAGATAGATATACCTGATCAGCCTTTAGTGTTACTTCTACTCCTTCAGAAAATATCAATAGGAGAATTCTTCCAGCTCGAGGAACAAGAGGAGTTCCTCCAGAGCGCTTAGATTTGTAAGTTTTCCTTTCTTTCTGATAAGGGAAGGAAGTGATATGTAAGTAGATTAAGAATATTAGAGTAAGAATTATTTGTATGTTTAAGTTGTACATTTGTAGTTCGTTTTCTTTTTTGCATGCGTCCAGCGAGAAGTGAATGATAACAGGAATCCGAATGCTTTAGAAGAGATTAAATATTTTTATACTTTTGTATATTGCCACGATAGGATTCCATAACATATATTGTAAGTTTTATTACTGATAGCTTCTAGAATATCTAGGAGGTGAAGCTGAGACGTTCAAGACAAGATATAGTTGTTTACTGTTTTCAGTCAATAAATATTAAGTGCCTCTACGCTTACCCGTCCTCCTTAAGACTGATACGTCGACGAGAATGGGATATGGTGTTACTACCCTGATTACAACGTGATATACGTATTACAGGTACGTAATGTGGTGCTGTGGAGTGGTATTCGTAGATGCTGGTAGGCTACAAACAAAACATCGTCCAATGAAATTTGCTTTAAAATGCACTGGATCGACTGATGAAATATGAATGAATAAATAAATTAAATAAGTAAACTAATTAATTAACTGAATATAAATATGTAAATAAATAATGGAAATTCTGTTATTTAAAAGGGATGGCATTTGTGAGGAATAAGTATCTCCAATGCTATTTTGATAATCTGAGGGGTAAAAAGAGGGAGAATGCACCTCCAATCAGCGAGGACGCGGCCTCTCTTTACTTATCGAATAGTTATCTGTTTATTCAGCGTTTACTCTTTTAAGCATTCCGATCTTGTCACTCGATCATCTCTATCATATCAGTCCAAGAGAAGCTGTGGTGCGGGATCACGTGAGGCAGCCAGCGGTGAGAGACAGAGGTAAGCTAGCCAGAGAGAGAGAGAGAGAGAGAGAGAGAGAGAGAGAGAGAGAGAGAGAGAGAGAGAGAGAGAGAGTGAGAGAGAAAACTTACCAGACAAATACGAAATGAAGAACTTTTCAATCATACCTTTCCATCAGGCTCTAGAAGTGCATATTACTCAAGATACGTTTTCGTCCATAAACTGTGCTTGTTGTCTTTTGTTCATCAGAAGTTAGTGTTTTTGGAGAAAAATCTTACTAACGAAAATGTGGTCTCTTCTCATGCCAAATTATTTACCATTAAGAAAAATGAGATTACGCATCCCTATACGGTGTGTAGTGTATATATATATATATATATATATATATATATATATATATATATATATATATATATATATATATATATATATATATATATATATATATATATATATATATATATATATATTACACCGAAACAATAATTGCTCCCAGTGAGGTCTGAAACGCTGGATCAGGCATTGCTGTGAACTTACCCTAACCCAGCGGTGACCTCAGTGAACGTTTCCCTTTGTGTCGCACAACACAAGGGGGCAGTCACAGCCTGCCCTTTCAAGACAACTCTCTTCCTTCATACAAAACTACATGCACATTCTTGAATCTCCCGAGTTTTCCACCATTTGGCTATGACTACAGAGTCATTCTCAAACCAAATTTATATGTACTGTATACCTCGAACCTAACTCCTCTGATTGTAAGAAATTCTTTGGCAACTTAACTTCCAAAGTGGAGCACATTATGACTCTCTTCCCTTTTGCAGAGATGTCTATTCTTGGAGACTCTAATGTTCACCACCAGCTCTGCTTTTCCTCTCCCTTTACTGACCATCCTGGTGAACTAGCCTTTAACTTTGCTATCCTCCACGACCTATGGTCTGACAATTCTGAATTGAGCGTTTACTCATTGTCCTTTCCGGGGATTCCTCTGCCACTCTTATACCAAGACACACGTCATGTTAGGTACTTCCTACCTAAAAACTAAATAGTGTTGTAGTATATATACACTGTGATGCTCTAAAAAAGGCAAGTTAGTGTAATATATGTTTCTTTTTATGATACTTGTATTGTTTTTTTGCAAACACCATAATACATGGTAACGTTTCCTCTAGACGTTGTCAGGTCTCCATGGGTGACCGAGTGAGGTCACATGGTCAGAGTGACCGTGTTAATCCATGGTCATTTCCTCTCGCGCCGCCAGATAGGATGGAAGCTACCTATCCCGATCGCTCTCGTCACCTCCACAGCCACCACTCAACAGCCACAACCTCCACTCACTAAATAACTATTTTTTTTTTTTTGAAGAAAGGCTTATAGGGGGTCATTACTTGACCCCTCAGGAGATGTTGCCCGAACAGCGAAAGCCACCAACATACCCTGACTTTTACCTTGATGGTGTTGTGGAAAATAAAGTCATAACTAAAGAATAAAAATATAACATCATAGTTTAAGGGAAATATCATTTCTAAAAGGAAACTTATCACATTTAGACGAAATTCACAATGGAGAGAGAGAGAGAGAGAGAGAGAGAGAGAGAGAGAGAGAGAGAGAGAGAGAGAGAGAGAGAGAGAGAGAGAGAGAGAGAGAAGGGGGGGGACAGCTTGGCTGACTGACAGGCAGATTTTTTCTCAAATTCTAATGATTTATAGGCAAGTATAGATTTTTGATAGAAAAAAAATTACATGAAATGTAGATTGTATATGCAGAGAGAGAGAGAGAGAGAGAGAGAGAGAGAGAGAGAGAGAGAGAGAGAGAGAGAGAGAAAGGTGGTGTGTGGAGGTCGAGGTTATCAGTGACACATAAAGCTCTAATCTGATAATTGGCCCAGTACAAAGTCTGGCAGCGTAGCAAGTCGGGGAATCCCCAGAAATGACAACGCCTAAATGCTCAATTCAAAATGGTCAGACCATAGAGCAACTGGTACAACACCCTACTCATATTCTTGACTATCTTGGAGATATGCCCAACATTCTTCACCTTTTCCTAAGCTCTAATCCTTCTGCTATACTGTTACCCTATCTTCTCCGTTGGGCTCCTTCGATCACAATCTCATATCTATGTCTTGTCCTATCTCTCCAATCCCTCCTCAGGATCCCCCAAAGCAGAGCTGCTTCTGGCGTCTTGCCTCAGCTAATTGGGAGGACCTGAGGAATTATGCTGATTTTCCTTGGAATGACTACTGTTTCCTTGTCAGAGATCCGTCTCTGTGTGCTGAGCACATAACAGAGGTGATAGTGTTTGGCATGGAGGGGTACATTCTTCTCTCTTTCTCTCGACCTAAACCTTTCAAATCTCAGTTTAATACAGCCTGTTCTTCTGTTATACATGATGGAGTGGTGGGCCGCAAAAGATACTTGAGCCTTCCATCACCTGAATCTCATTCACTTTATATTTCTTCTTAGAATCATGCCAAACTGTTCTTCATTCAGCTCAAAACTCGTTCATTAATATTGTGTCAAAATCTTTCAAGATCTGACTCCCCTTGTGACTTCCAGCACCTAACTAAAAACATCTCCAATAACTTTCTTTCTTCATTTTTCCCTTCTATATTTCAATCTGATGGCACCAGTGCCATCTCATCTATTTCTAAAGATGAACTCTTCCCTCAAACCTTTGCTAAAAACCTTACCTTGGATGATTCAGGGCTTGTTACTCCCGCTCCTCCACCCTTTGACTACTTCATGCTACCCATTGAAAGCCTTCGCAGTGATATTTTTCAAGCTCTCGTTTGCCTAAACCCTCGGAAGGCTTATGGACCTGATGGGGCCCCTCCTATTGTTCTCCGAAACTGTGCCTCCATGCTTGCACCTTCTTTAGTCAAACTTTTTCAACTCGGTCTATCAAAATCTACGTTTCCTTCTTGCTGGAAGTTTGCGTAGGTTCAGCCTGTTCCTATAAAAAGATGACCGATCTAATCCCTCAAACTACCGTCCTATTGCTTTAATTTCCTGTCTATCTAAATATTTTGAGTCTATCCTTAACAGGAAGATTCTTAAAAATCTATCAATTCACAATCTCCTATATGATTGCCAGTATGGGCTCCGTTGAGGTCACTTTACTGGTGATCTACAGGCTTTCCTTATTGAGTCTTGGTCATCCTGTTCTAGAGATTTTGGTGAAACGTTTGCTGTTGCCTATATCAAAAGCTTTTGATAGAGTCTGGCACAAAGCTTTGATTTTCAAACTACCCTCCTACAGCTTCAGGGTTTTGTCCTGTCAATCACTCTCTTCCTATTATTCATGAATGACCTTCTATACCAAACTTCGTATCATATCCACTCCTACACTGATGATACCACACTGCACTTTTCCAGGTGTTTTCATAGATGTCCAACCCTTCAGGAAGAAAACATTTCACGAAAGGAAGCCACAGAACACCTGACTTGTAATTTTTTTTTAAATATCTGAGTGGGGTAGAGCAAATTTAGTATTTTTCAATGCCTCAAAAACACAGTTCCTATATCTATTAACTCGATACAACCTTCCAGACTGTCCCCCTCTTCTACACTGAATATGCTCGGTCCATCATTTATTCATGATCTAAATTGGAAACTTCACATTTCATCTCTAGCTAAAAGAGCTATGAAGTTAGGCGTTCTGAGTCGTTTTCGCTAGTTTTTCTCAACCTTCCCTGCTGCTAATTCTGTACAGGGGCCTTATCTGTCCATGTATGGAGAATATTTTACATGTATGGGAGTTCCACTCATAATGCTCTTTTAGACAGGGTGGAATCAAAAGCTTTTCGTCTTATCAACTCCTCTCCTCTAACTGTCTTCAGCCTCTCTCTCATCGCCGCAGTGTTGCATCTCTTGCTATCTTCTACCGCTATTTTCATGCCAACCGCCATTCTGATCTTACTAATTGCATGCCTCCCCTCCTAACAGGTCTTCGCAGCACAATACTTTCTTCTTTCTCTCACCGCTATTCTGTCTACCTCTCTAATGCAAAAGTTAACTAGTATTCTCAATCATTCTTCCCTTTCTCTAGTAAACTCTGGAACTTCCTCCCTACTTCTATATTTCCACCTTCCTATGACTTGAACTCTTTCAAGAGGGAGGTTTGAAGACATTTATCCTGTAATTTTATACTACAGCTTTCGACTGTGAAATTTACGTATATATCCTTCATGTATATATATATATATATATATATATATATATATATATATATATATATATATATATATATATATATATATATATATATATATATTGTTGCGGATCAACTACTCACACACACGCACCTACACCCAAGCACTTACACACTTACTCACATGCACCCACATACAAGTACCCACGCGCCTGTGGGCGCGTACATGAGCTGTGAGAGGGTAGTAGATGCAGGCGAGAGGCCTGTGTTTACATGAAAAACTGCTGCTGACCCAGTACAGTGGGCCAGGCGCTGGGAATAACAACAACCCTCGTGGGAAGCGAGGACAGTCCAAGACAGAAACAAGGTATCTCTGGTGAGCGGAGGCAGTGTGCTCAGCGACTTCCGCCTTCAGGAAGCCCCCTCAGCGTCTCCGTCAGTGCCTCGCGGAGGATCGACTCCGCATCTCGTGACTATAAGACTAACTTGCAGTGCTCCGTCTTCAGGTTCAGGGAGTGCGGACTCCTGTGCTCTCGGCGCGCCGGGGGACATTCACTGTCGGCGCCTCCGTCACCGTCGACCCTTCCGGTGGAGTGTATTACAGCGAACTAGTTTCACATCTGTAAGTGGAAGCGTCCCGAGTTCCACAGCACCGGGCCGTGCGCACAGCAGCGCACCGGCTCGAGAGGCGCCTGGGGCACCTGAAAACTCTACGGACCTGAGTGCCATCCTTCACCAACGAACCTCGACAAAGACCAGCGCTGATCACCCTAACCAGTCTAGCCGATGAACCAGAGCCACAACGCCTCTCCTGCACGCCCCTGCTGGCACCTCTGCCCAGGGAAGGCAATGCAGTTGAAGGTCGTGGACGGCTCGTTCACATCCCGGCCATCGCAGAAGCAACATCGTCGAGGGTGAAGTACTCCAACTTAAGGGCGGGCCGACAGGCGACCCTCGGGGATCCTGCTGTGCTGCGGGGACCCCCGGGGGAGATAGGGAGGGTGACCCCCTCCAGCATAGCCGGGGGAATTACCGGCCTAGAAGTGTAGAGTGTACACGTGCCCAGCCCGACACCAGGAGGTAGAGGTGTCGGGGATAAAGACATGCCATGCCATTGGCCGATCGGATAGAACGTAGGTTAGCGGTGGGGAACGGCAACCCCTAAGGAGTCGCCGGTCCCCCGTTACCCCCGGTGGGGCGTAATATATATATATATATATATATATATATATATATATATATATATATATATATATATATATATATATATATATATATATATATATATGCGTACGTGAGTGCACTCGTGCGCGCGCGTGTGTGTGTGTGTGTGTGTGTGTGTGTGTGTGTGTGTGTGTGTGTGTGTGTGTGTGTGTGTGTGTGTGTGTGTGTGTGTGTGCGTATGTATATATATGTTTATGTGTGTGTGTGTGTGTGTGTGTGTGTGTGTGTGTGTGTGTGTGTGTGTGTGTGTGTGTGTGTGTGTGTGTGTGTGTATGCGTGTTCGTTTGTACAAAGAAATCAATGTGTGTCCGTGGCTTAACACTAAGGCATTCTGATGGAGGAAGTGATGCATTTAAGAGCTTCCTGATATTGTTGTGCAAAAACCTGATAGCGGCGCCTTTCCACTGCACCGATGTCGTCTTGGCTAATTTGTGCGTTATCATGATGCGTGTGTCTGCGTGTTGGTTAGCGTGTTCACTTTGACGTAAGTAGTCTGTCCAACAGAGTGTTCCTTGTGTAAAAGCTCGCCTAGGAATTTATATTGAAAGTGTGTATTATATTTGGTTGAAAATGTTTAAGGACGAACATCTTATCCCACAGGCAAGAGTCCTGTCGCCAAGATGAGTGGAACGAACAAGTTTGACGACTTTCTCACGCACCTCGGCACCGGACCCTGGAACATGCTCTACTTCCTCGCCTCGTCCTACTGTGAGTCACCCCCACTTAAGGATCATTATATATATATATATATATATATATATATATATATATATATATATATATATATATATATATATATATATATATATATATATATATATATATATATATATATAAGTTTTTATTTTTTTTGTAGGAGGGACACTGGCCAAGAGCAACAAAAAACCAATAAAAAGAAAAAAAAAAACCTACTGAGATGCCAGTCCCAGAACAAGGTCCAGAGCGGTAGTCAAAACTTGAAGGATAACTGTCTTAAAATCTCCCTCTTGAAGGAATTCAAGACATAGGAAGGTGGAAATACAGACGCAGGCAGGGAGTTCCAGACTACCAGAGAAAGTGATGAATGATTGAGAATACTGGTTAACTCTTGCATTAGAGAGGTGGATAGAATAGGGGTGAGAGAAAGAAGAAAGTCTTGTGCAGCGAGGCCGCGGAAGGAGGGGAGACATGCAGTTAGCAAGATCAGAAGAGCAGTTAGCATGAAAATAGCGGTAGAAGACAGCTAGAGGTGCAACACTGCGGCGATGAGAGAGAGGCTGAAGACTGTCAGTTAGAGGAGAGGATCTGATGAGACGAAAAGCTTTTGATTCCATCCTGTATAGAAGAGCGGTATGAGTGGAACCCCCCAGACATGTGAAGCATACTCCATACATGGACAGATAAGGCCCTTGTACAGAGTTAGCAGCTGGGGGCGGGTGGGAGAGAAAAACTGGCGGAGTCGTCTCAGAACACCTAACTTCATAGAAGCTGTTTTAGCTAGAGATGGGATGTGAAATTTCCAGTTCAGATTATAAGTAAAGGACGGACCGAGGATGTTCAAGTGTAGAAGAGGAGGACAGTTGAGTGTCACTGAAGAACAGGGGATAGTTGTCTGGAAGGTTGTGCTGAGTTGATAGATGTAGGAATTGAGTTTTTGAGGCATTGAACAATACCAAGTTTGCTCTGCCCCAATCAGAAATCTTAGAAAGATCAGAAGTCAGGCATTCTGCGGCTTCCCTGCGTGAAATGTTTACTTCCTGAAGGGTTGGACGTCTATGAAAAGACGTGGAAAAGTGCAGGGTGGTATCATCAGCGTAGGAATGGATAGCACAAGTAGTTTGGTTTAGAAGGTCACTGATGAATAATAAGAAGAGAGTGGGTGAGAGGACAGAACCCTGAGGAACACCACTGTTAATAGATCTAGGAGAAGAACAGTGACCGTCTACCACAGCAGCAATAGAACGGTCAGAAAGGAAACTTGAGATGAAGTTACAGAGAGAAGGATAGAAGCCATAAGAAGGTAGTTTGGAAATCAAAGCTTTGTGCCAGACTCTATCAAAAGCTTTTGATATATCGAAGGTAACAGCAAAAGTTTCACCAAAATCTCTAAAAGAGGATGACCAAGACTCAGTAAGGAAAGCCAGAAGATCACCAGTAGAGTGGCCTTGATGGAATCCATACTGGCGATCAGATGGAAGGTTGTGAAGTGATAGATGTTTAAGAAGCTTCCTGTTGAGGATAGATTCAAAAACTTTAGATATGCAGGAAAGTAAAGCAATAGGACGGTGGTTTGAGGGATTAGAACGGTCACTTTTTTTAGAAACAGGCTGAATTTTGGCAAACTTCCAGCAAGAAGGAAAGGTAGAAGTTGACAGACAGAGCTGAAAGAGTTTGACTAGGCAAGGTGCAAGCATGGAGGCACAGTTTTGGAGAACAATAGGAGGGACCCCATCAGGTCCATAAGCCTTCCGAGGGTTTAGGCCAGCGAGGGCATGGAAAACATCATTGCGAAGAATTTTAATAGGTAGCATGAAGTAGTCAGAGGGTGGAGGAGAGGGAGGAACAAGCCCAGAATCATCCAAGGTAGAGTTTTTAGCAAAAGTTTGAGCCCAGAGTTCAGGTTTAGAAATAGATGTGATTGCAGTGGTGCCATCTGGTTGAAATAAAGGAGGGAAAGAAGATGAAGCAAAGTTATTGGAGATATTTTTGGCTAGATGCCAGAAGTCACGATGGGAGTTAGATCTTGAAAGATTTTGACACTTTCTGTTAATGAAGGAGTTTTTGGCTAGTTGGAGAACAAACTTAGCATGGTTCCGGGCAGAAATATAAAGTGAATGAGATTCTGGTGATGGAAGGCTTAAGTAACTTTTGTGGGCCACCTCTCTATCACGTATAACACGAGAACAAGCTATGTTAAACCAAGGTTTGGAAGGTTTAGGTCGAGAAAAAGAGTGAGGAATATACGCCTCCATGCCAGACACTATCACCTCTCTTATGCGCTCATCACACAAAGATGGGTCTCTGACACAGAAGCAGTAGTCATTCCAAGGAAAATCAGCATAATACCTCCTCAGGTCCCCCCAACTAGTAGAGACAAAACGCCAGAAGTACCTTCGCTTAGGGGGATCCTGAGGAGGGATTGGAGCGATAGGACAAGATACAGATATGAGATTGTGGTTGGAGGAGGCCAATGGAAAAGAGAGAGTGACAGCATAAGCAAAAGGATTAGAGGTCAGGAAAAAGTCAAGAATGCTAGGCATATCTCCAAGACGGTCAAGAATATGAGTAGGATGTTGCACCAATTGCTCTAGGTCATGGAGGATAGCAAAGTTGAAGGCTATTTCACCAGGATGGTCAGTGAAGGGTGAGGAAAGCCAAAGCTGGTGGTGAACATTGAAGTCTCCAAGAATGGAGATCTCAGCAAAAGGGAAGAGAGTCAGAATGTGCTCCACTTTGGAAGTTAAGTAGTCAAAGAATTTCTTATAGTCAGAGGAGTTAGGTGAGAGATATACAACACAGATAAGTTTAGTTTAAGGGTGACTCTGTAGTCGTAGCCAGATGGTGGAAAACTCGGAAGATTCAAGAGCGTCGGCATGAGAGCAGGTTAGGTTGTTGCGCACATAAACGCAACATCCAGCTTTGGATCGAAAATGAGGATATAGAAAGTAGGAGGGAACAGAAAAGGGGCTACTGTTAGTTGCCTCAGACAACTGAGTTTCATTGAGGAAAAGAAGATGGGGTTTAGAATAAGAGAGATGGTGTTCTACAAATTTAAAATTAAATCTTGGACCGCGAACGTTGCAGAAGTCAATGAAGAAAAAGTTGAGGGGGGTGTCAAGACACTTAGGGTCATTGTCAGAAGGGCAGTCAGGCCTGGAGGCATTTGTGGTCCCCTCCCCAGATGGGGACTCCGAGGCTGGTGTAGGATAATTTTGAAATTTTGAGTGAAGGGTGTGTGTGTTATTAGGTGCTCGTAGTTTTCTGTGGAGGAAGAGAGTTGTCTTTAGAGGACAGGCTGTGACTGACCCCATGTGTTGTGAGACAAAGGAAAACGTTCAGTGAGGTCACAGCTGGGTTTAATGATAAGTTCACAGTACCCCCTGATCCAGTGCTTTAGACCTCACTTGGAGTAATTATCGTTTCGGCAGGTACCTACAGCCTCCTCATATATATATATATATATATATATATATATATATATATATATATATATATATATATATATATATATATATATGTCATGGATCGGGGTCCCTTTACACTTTAACACCTGCCGATCACATGCGACTCCTGCTTGAGTCTCTAGGTAGACTAGGGTAGGACCCTCAAAAGAAGGCACGGTCATAAATCTTTGACTTATATTTACACAGTAACTACAACAAAGGCCTGGCTGGCTATGGCTACACTCAATGGCGCGTGGGCGGCACACAGAAAGAAATATAGTAACTACAACAAAGGCCTGGCTAGCTATGGCTACACTTAGTGGCGTGTGGGCGGCACACAGAAAGAAATACCTATTCCTCCGGAAGTGAGGCCAATGCCCGGTCCTTTTACATTGTGAGAGCACAGCTTTATGTTAAGTTACTGGATCACGAAGGTAATTAGCCGGCAGTATGCACTGTATCACTCTGCCGCACAAGGAGCGACGACCACGTGGTCGCTGGGTGACTGGATATGCGCTCGAGAACAGGCCTTACCACAAATAACTCACCCAAGGCGTTCCACTGGTGTACTCACTCCTCCAGTCTGCTTCGATGAAAGCCAGCTTCGTCGGTCAGGGCTTCGGCTTACCGCTGCACCACGCTGTCCTTTCTGCAGGCTGGTTCGGGAGGAATCGAGGAGGGCACGTCTTGGGCGCTGGGTGACCCGGCCGGGAGTGAGACCTGGCGAGGTCGTGACTCGCTCATCTGTGCTCGCGTGCATTGATACAGGCTCCGCCCACCTGCCCACATGGCAAATGGTTCTCTCCTATAATAGGGCGGTAATTTATTGCCCTCTCAAAATCTAGTGTTCTTGTGCTGTCACATTACCCCATACAAACGAGGATTTTTTTCCTAGAAGAAAAAAAAATTCTAAGCCTAACTAGCTACCAACGGGTGTGTGTAGACTAAAAGGGGTTTTCGGGTGGAAGCTCAGGTGGCTCATGAGGGTAAAACCCCAAAGGGGTCTTCGGGTGGAAGCTCAGGTGGCTCATGAGGCTAAAACCCCGTATTTACGTTAAGAATCTAGCTTAGGGGAAAAACTCCTGAACCAGCTGAACCTTCCCGTGCCTTTTGCAAGACGAAATATCGTCAGACTTAAACCGCCCTCCTATTGTTATGTATGTTTGTGTATAACATAACGGAGTGTAGGTGTTCGAGTGTACGTAATGTATGTGTAAGAGACATGCAGACGCTACACGAACACGGAGTGGTGTCTTCGGATTCATCTTGGGGAAGACGCAGCATGGTGTCACCCCTCTCTGGGAGACACGAGCGTGTTCTGAACGGCCTTCAGGTGGGGGTTGGCCTCAGAGCCCCTCTGCCAACAAAGAGAAAATTTAGTGTCTTCATAGTACCATATACATCTTATATTCAAACACAGGACACAAGTGACAACTCATCCTGTAGTTGGGGTGTAGTAGTGTGGGTGGTTACTCGTCTCGCGGGGCCACCACATAACCTGGACCACACTCTTCCTCTCCCGGCACCCAAGGCGTCCTCCCTAAGGATGCTGCTGCTGCTGCTAGGGGCGAAACTGGGGTGATTATGTGCAGGTACCCACACATTTCCTCAAAGTAGGGACACCTGGTGCAGGAATGGGTAGGCATTATGCATGACATGTAAACATAGGCACACTCCTTCAGACCAATCTAGAATATTAACTTAGTTATCTAACCAGACGCATGGCAAGATCATCTCCTTACTGATGGTGAAGAGGTACTACTCGCTTGTCTCAGCCGATGCGCTAGTTCCTTCTAAAAGGCGAGACAGCACGTAAGCCCCGACATTGTCTCGGCCACGGATGTACTGAACTCGCATCTGAAATTGTTGCAAATACAGAGCCATCTCATTATTCGGGAGTTTGCATTCTTAGAGGCACGCAGTGACTCCAGGGGCATGTGGTCTGTCTGCAATACAAATTCATCCCCATATAAGTAGAAGTAGAATTTCTTTATTCCGTCTACTACAGCGAGTAGTTCACGTTCTACCGTGCTGTAGTTCTTCTCTGCCGGTTTGAGCTTCCTGATGTGATAGGCCACGGGAAAGATGTCGCCGTCCCTTTCCTGCAGCAACACAGCACCCAAACCTTCGCAGGATGCATCGGTACTAAGTACAAAGGGCTTTGTAGGGTCAGGCAACTGTAGGATAGGGTCCTTGCATAGCAAGGACTTCAGTGCCTTGAATGATCTGTCCTCGTGGGGGCCCCATTCAACCTTATTTGGTGCTCTTTTCTTAACGAGCTCATAGAGCGGCAGCGCCACCGCTGCAAAGTTGGGGATAAACCTGCGGTAATACCCTACTAACCCTAGAAACGATCGGATCTGTCTTTTTGTGTGGGGAACAGGAGCTTCCTTTATTTTCTGAACCTTGTCCTCCAAGCAGAGGCACCGTCCTTGACTCACCTTGTGGCCTAGGAATTCGACATCTGCCTTGGCCATCTCACACTTGCTCGGCTTAACCGTCATGTTGACGTCTCTGAGTTTATCTAGGACCGTACGTAACAGTCTTACATGGTCCTCCAAATCCGTAGAATGAATCAGTACGTCATCTACGAAAACCTCGACTCCATTCAGGTCACTTAGTACCTGTCTTATTCGGCGGTTGAAAACCGCGGGAGAATTGGCAAGGCCGAAAGGAAGGACCCGATATTGATAGAGGCCTCTGGGGGTGGCAAAAGCCGTTATTTTCCTTGACTCGGGGTCAAGTGGGATCTGAAAGAATCCTTTCGTGAGGTCCAGTTTGCTAAACACCCTCGAGTGTGACAGCCTGCTAAATATCTCCTGTTGGTCGAACATGGGCTCTGCGTCTATTTGTGTTTATGCGTTAACCCTTCGGAAGTCGCCGCAGATCCTAACACTACCGCCTTTCTTGCGTACGACGACCATAGGACTACAGTACGGAGAATCGGATCTCTCGATAATGCCCAAGTCCTCCATTTCTTTTATTTCCTCAGCCACAGCGTCCCTAAGCTGCAGAGGGACCTGATAGGGTTTCACCTTCACTGGCTTCCTGTTCGTTAGGGTGATCTTGTGTGGCGACACCCGGGCCACGCGAGGCTTGTCAGAAAAGACCTCCGTGTATTCACCCAGAAGATTCTTTATTATCGACACTTCCTCAGGTGGTAGCCCTTCAGATAATGCGACGTCATCTACGGTCTCCGTCTGACGCTTTTGTATAGTGAGTGGACCGTCTCCTACGTCCTCTGCATCGTGAATCACAGCTGCACTGCATTTGATCTCACCTTCCTCCTTCGCAGCTGTTGAAAGGGAAAAAATACCACGCACGGCTTTCAAACAGGCGGCCTTGTCCTCAGCATATGCTGGTTCCTGAGCGCCAGCGCTACCAGAGATGGCAGGCGCATGATACTCCTTAAGCATGTTAATGTGAAGACGTTTCCGTTTTCCATCAATCAATACTACATAATTTAAGTCGGAGACGCGCTCTAGGACCTCATAAGGTCCCTTCCACTGCGCCAGCAACTTATTATGAGCAGTGGGTAGGAGTACTAAGCACTCCTGGCCAGGCTGCAGGGTGCGTAGTCGCGCATTCCGATCATAATGAGCCTTTTGTACCTCCTGGGCCTTCAGGAGTTCTTCCTTGGCCATACGACAGGTTTCCCTAAGTCTGCCAGCCAGGTTTATAACGTACTCGTATGTTGTACGTATCTCCGGACTTGGCACGTCCTCGTCCCATAGCTCTCTCAGCACTTGGAGTGGACCGCGCACTGCTCTTCTGTAGAGTAGCTCGAAAGGTGAGAACTTCAGTGTACTCTGCGGTGCTTCCCTGTATGTGAACAGGAGAGGAGCCACAAATCTCGGCCATTCCTTGGGTTGCTCGGCGGCCAGCCGCTTGAGCATTTTTTTCAGTGTGCCGTTGAACCTTTCGCACAGACCGTTACACATGGGATGCCAGGGTGTCGTGTTAAGGCCCTTCAAAAGAGAGAATCCTAAACGTCTCGTCCATCATGGCAGACGTAAACTGAGTGCCTCAGTCGCTCAGCACCTCCTTGGGAATGCCCACACGGCAGAATATCCCTACCAGCGCTTCAGCCACCCTGGTGGCCTCTATATTTTTCAGAGGTACTGCTTCAGGCCAACGGGTGCTGAAGTCCACACACGTGAGTAGATATTTTGATCCGTTAGTCGCGCGTGGCGTGATAGGAGTTATTGGAGATATTTTTGGCTAGATGCCAGAAATCACGAGGGGAGTTAGATCTTGAAAGGTTTTGACATTTTCTGTTAAAACTCCTTCATTAACAGAAAATGTCAAAACCTTTCAAGATCTAACTCCCCTCGTGATTTCTGGCATCTAGCCAAAAATATCTCCAATAACTTTGCTTCTTCTTCTTTCCCTCCTCTACTTCAACCAGATGGCACCACTGCTATCACATCTATTTCTAAAGCTGAACTCTTTGCTCAAACCTTTGAAAAAAACTTTACCTTGGATGATTCTGGGCTTGTTCCTCCCTCTCCTCCAACCTCTGACTACTTCATGCCACGTATTAAAATTCTTCGCAATGATGTTTTCCATACCCTCGCTGGCCTAAACCCTCGGAAGGCTTATGGACCTGATGGGGTCCCTCCTATTGTTCTCCGAAACTGTGCCTCCGTGCTTGCACCTTGCCTAGTCAAACTCTTTCAGCTCTGTCTGTCAACATCTACCTTTCCTTCTTGCTGGAAATTTGCCTACATTCAACCTGTTCCTAAAATGGGTGACCGCTCTAATCCCTTAAACTACCGTCCTATTGCTTTAATTTCCTGCTTATCTAAAGTTTTTGAATCTATCCTCAACAGGAAGATTCTTAAACATCTATCACTTCACAACCTTCTATCTGATCGCCAGTATGGGTTCCGTCAAGGCTGCTCTACTGGTGATCTTCTGTGTTTCCTTACTGAGTCTTGGTCATCCACTTTTAGAGACTTTGGTGAAACTTTTGCTGTTGCCTTGGACATCTCAAAAGCCTTTGATAGAGTCTGGCACAAAGCTTTGATTTCCAAACTACCCTCCTACGGTTTCTATCCTTCTCTCTGTAACTTCATCTCAAGTTTCCTTTCTGACCGTTCTATTGCTGCTGTGGTAGACGGTCACTGTTCTTCTCCTAAATCTATTAACAGTGGTGTTCCTCAGGGTTCTGTCCTGTCACCCACTCTCTTCTTATTATTCATTAATGATCTTCTAAACCAAACTTCTTGTCCTATCCACTCCTACGCTGATGATACCACCCTGCACTTTTCCACGTCTTTTCATACACGTCCAACCCTTCAGGAGGTAAACATTTCACGCAGGGAAGCCACAGAACGCCTGACTTCTGATCTTTCTAAAATTTCTGATTGGGGCAGAGCAAACTTGGTATTTTTCAATGCCTCAAAAACTCAATTCCTCCATCTATCAACTCGACACAACCTTCCAGGCAACTATTCCCTCTTCTTCAATGACACTCACCTGTCCCCTCTTCTACAATGAACATCCTCGGTCTGTCCTTTACTTATAATCTGAACTGGAAACTTCACATCTCATCTCTAGCTAAAACAGCTTCTATGAAGTTAGGTGTTCTGAGACGTCTCCGCCAGTTTTTCTCACCCCCCCACCTGCTAACTCTGTACAAGGGCCTTATCCGTTCATGTATGGAATATGCTTCACATGTCTGGGGGTGTTCCACTCATACTGCTCTTCTAGACAGGGTGGAATCAAAAGCTTTTCGTCTCATCAACTCTTCTCCCTTAACTGACTGTCTTCAGCCTCTGTCTCACCGCCGCAATGTTGCATATCTAGCTGTTTTCTACCGCTATTTTCATGCTAACTGCTCTTCTGATCTTGCTAACTGCATGCCTCCCCTCCTTCCGCGGCCTCGCTGCACAAGACTTTCTTCTTTCTCTCACCCCTATTCTGTCCACCTCTCTAACGCAAGAGTTAACCAGTATTCTCAATCATTCATCCCTTTCTCTGGTAAACTCTGGAACTCCCTGCCTGCTTCTGTATTTCCACCTTCCTATGACTTCAATTCCTTCAAGAGGGAGGTTTCAAGACACTTATCCACCAATTTTTGACTACTGCCTTGACCCTTTTACGGGACTGGCATTTCAGTGGGCACTTTTTTTATTGATTTTTGTTGCCCTTGGCCAGTGTTCTTCTTACATAAAAAAAAAAAAGGCCCAACAATATCTAACGCTACCCTCTCAAATGGTTTGGATATAAGGGGCATGGGTTTTAGCGGCGCAGGTTTCACACGGCCCTTGTCTACAGTTTTTTGACACACGTCACAGGATCTCACGAATCTCGCGATATCAGCCATCATGCCAGGCCAGAAAAATGTGTGACTAATACGGTCTTGTGTTTTCTGTCGCTCCATGTGACCACCCAAGGTCACGCAATGCCCCATCTCCATCACTGCGTGGCGGTACTGTGCAAGCACCACGAATTGCGACCGAGCCTCACCGAGGTCGGAGATGACTTCTCTATACAACTTTCCTCTGTGTTGGCAGAAGCGAGTCGTTCCGTATTTATTTACCCTCGATACCCCCTCAGTGACTTGCTTCCGAATGTTTGCAAGGGAGGGATCGGTCTTTTGTGTGGCAGTGACGTTAGCGCTATTGAGCAGCTCGTCAGGTGATGTGAGCCTGAGAGGGACCACGGGCCGTGTGTCTCGTGCCTGGGCTCGCGTCAGGACGGCACCTACTTGATCTTCGGTTTGGGTCGCGGCGTCCGTGTTCCGAACGTCCCTCACCCCTTCAACGTTACCGATTATCAATTCATAGATAGGCTGTTTCATCACAGCGGCCTGAATTCTGCCAGTGAGGAATGGCGTCTCCACGTCGACTACAGCTATTGGGCAAGTAGCCACAGAGCCGTTAATCATGACGACTCTCACTTTTCTGTGAACTGAGCGGGGGCAACCAGGGTCTCTTTCACTACACAGCCAGTAGAACCATTGTCCCACATTACTCTTACCGACCTGCCCCCTGCTCTACCGTTTTTCACAATCAATTCCTGCAGTGAATCTACTGGTACAGAGGAGGTGGCTACTAGTCAAAATGAGTGGGGCTGTGGGGCCTTATTTGGTTCAAGGGTCACCTAAACGCTATCTACGGCCGGCAAAGGATGGTTCTGGACAGCTGTAATTGGAGTAGCGTCTGCCGCTGATACAATATCGTCCGGCGTATCGAGTAGCGTGGCAGCATATCTGCCTGTGTGGGGGGCAGCTCTCATAGGTGGTGCGGGACGCAATGAGCCGGTATTCCACCCACTTGGTGTTTGAAACTTATTACCCTCCCTGGGGTGTCCTTGTGGCTTATTCTGCCGGAAGGAAGGCGGTGCCTGCTCCTTCCTTACTGGCTCTGGATCGTTGGGTTGCGCCTTGTTGCCGCTCCCCGCGGAACGAATTCGGGGAACATTTTTACGTCCATGGGCGGCAAAATGGAGGTCCAGGTTTTCCGCCATTTTATTTGCCTGTACGTTTCCCGTGACCTTAGTTGTGGCCACAAACTCAGGAGGGCACATTTCCTCAAACCTGTCGCGTATGACTAACTCCCGCAACTCTTCATACGTGAGGTAAATCCCTTCCTTTTGCACTCGCTCGTCAAAGAGACGGGAAATTCTGGTGTGAGCCTGAACGGCAGTTTCGTTATCACTGATAGCGGCACTGCGAAACGCCTGCTTGGCTGCCTCCGCCGTTCTGCCAAACGCCTTCAAAAGAGCGCATTTCATGTGCTCGTACGAGTTACCTTCGGGCCCTAGCCCATGTACGATGGACAAGGCTTTGCCTGTAAACAGGCTATAAAATTCAATGGCCTTCTCTTCAGACTCCATCTGATACAACTTTGCCAGCCTCTCGAAACGGGAAATGAAGGCATCGATGTCTTCCCCTTCACGGTAAGCATTAAGTTTCACCCTATGTAAGGCAAGAAGAGTGCTTCCCTCAGAATTTCGAGATCGAGTCTCTTCTGCCTCTGCACGGCGAAGCTCCATTTCAGCCATCGCTTTCTCGTGTTCCCGTTCTTCGGTACGAATCATTTCCTGCCTCACACCTTCCTGCCTTTCCTCAGCTAGCCGCTTCTGTATATACTCACTAACCTTCGTCGCTGCTGTTATGTTCAGCGCCGCGATTTCAGGCCTAAACCTCGCAAAGGGATCAAAATATTCACTATGACCCTCGGACGCCATTGTCTACAGCAAAAGATGTCAGCAAGGTTACTCAGTACCAAAGAATTACTCTACCGTGACTGCGCTTAGTATGAGGTCCCTGTTCGGGCGCCATTTGTCATGGATCGGGGTCCCTTTACACTTTAACACCTGCCGATCACATGCGACTCCTGGTTGAGTCTCCAGGTAGACTAGGGCAGGACATTCAAAAGAAAGCACGGTCATAAATCTTTGACTTATATTTACACAGTAACTACAACAAAGGCCTGGCTGGCTATGGCTACACTCAGTGGCGCGTGGGCGGCACACAGAAAGAAATACAGTAACTACAACAAAGGCCTGGCTAGCTATGGCTACACTCAGTGGCGCGTGGGCGGCACACAGAAAGAAATACCTATTCCTCCGGAAGTGAGGCCAATGCCCGGTCCTTTCACGTTGTGAGAGCACAGCTTTATGTTAAGTTACTGGATCACGGAGGTAATTAGCCGGCACTATGCACTGTATCACTCTGCTGCACAAGGAGCGACGACCACGTGGTCGCTGGGTGACTGGATATGCGCTCGAGAACAGGCCTTACCACAAATAACTCACCCAAGGCGTTCCACTGGTGTACTCACTCCTCCAGTTTGCTTCGATGAAAGCCAGCTTCGTCGGTCAGGGCTTCGGCTTACCGCTGCACCGCGCTGTCCTTTCTGCAGGCTGGTTCGGGAGGAGTCGAGGAGGGCACGTCTTGGGCGCTGGGTGAACCGGCCGGGAGTGAGACCTGGCGAGGTCATGACCCGCTCACCTGGGCCCGCGCGCATTGATACAGGCTCCGCCCACCTGCCCGCATGGCAAATGGTTCTCTCCTATGATAGGGCGGTAATTTATTGCCCTCTCAAAATCTAGTGTTCCTGTGCTCTCACAATATATATATATATATATATATATATATATATATATATATATATATATATATATATATATATATATATATATATATATATATATAATATATATATGTATATAGTGTGTAAATGGGCAGGAGATTCTCTCTTAGACATATTTCGTTAAATATAATCGTTTGTTTTGTAATTTTTTAAGGTATTTTCTCTACACCTTAGCTGAGTCTTATATTCTTTTTTCAAAGAAGTGATGGCTTCGCCGTAGCCAGCCATTGGCACTAGATCTAGATTTCGGGTCTCTTGACCCTTCTTCAGTGACTGTTGGTGTTTTTTCTTCGGTGGAAGAAGTGAAAACGGCGGGACGTGTGAGGGTGCGGCCTTTGTACTCTCCTGCCAGCCTCGGTAACGATCAGCCTAGCGCTACGCCACCGCTGATTGGCTGCTTTGCTCAGTGTCTTTGCAGCCAGCCTCACCCGTTCATTGGTTGGTTCTCGTGCATCAGCAACCCTGCTCTTCCTTTAACCTTCTCATGCTCGGAAGCGCTAGCAAATCTACCGTTTGAATATTTAACTTTGGGTTGTTTTCTTTGATGTATATCGCTTCCAAGATTGATAAGTGTCTTTCATTAAGGCATATATCGATGATTTCGGTTTTTTCCTCTATTGCTTTTCTGGTTATGGAGAAGCCATGCTCTTCTCTCATGTGTTTCTTGGGGGCTCCTGAAGCTAGTTATAGTGTGAGTCGTCGAGATGGCTTCGTAGTTGTCATGCTGATATAGGTTGAGGGTAGGACTTCGCAGTTTCCTCGCTTGCAAGTGAACTTATACACGACGTGTAACTTGTGCGTTGCTTCTCTTGCGGTGTCTGGACTGTTCTTGAGTAGAAGGTGGCTCGTTTTCTTGCTCTCGTAGTATATTAATAGTTTTACCTTTGTTTCAGGATCTGTTGGTTTGACATTGTTCTTAGCTATTATTGTTATTATTTTATTGTCCTCCTGGTAGGTCGATGAGCAGAAGGCTCGACAGAAGATGACGATATTGTTCTCCTTCTCAGTAGTGGCGTTTGCGTTGTACCAAATGCAGATGATTTTCTTGGTTTGGCGGACGACGTTGTTTTCTCGGAATCCGTAGTTAACTAGTATCTGGCTCGATCTCTCTATTTCTTCGTGTAGTTGTTTGCAGATACTGCAGTGTGTAAGCGCCCTTCTGAAGTATGCGCCTATGGTAGGGTCTTTATAACGCTGTGGTCATTCGCTTCTTCCATTAAGACAATGTCCGGAGTTCGTATCTTTCACGTAGACTTCCATTGTGAAGGTTTCATCCGCCTGCGATACACGAGGATGTCGAGGAAGGGCATGGAGCGGTTGACGCTGTTCTCTACGATGAAGGTGAGGCCGGAGGCTTGCTGAAGGCGATGTCTAAGTTGTTCGATGTCTGCTTGGCTCTTCATTTTGATGAAAATGTCGTCTACGTATCTGCAGTATATGTCCGGCTTTTCTGATTCCTTGAAGATGCCTTCTATGCAGCCCATAAAAAAAGTTTGCCAATAAGACCCCAAGGGGTGAGCCCATGGCAACCCCATCAATCTGGCGGAACTTGTTTCCCCGGGGGCATGTGAACGGCGCTTCCTTTGTGCAGCATTCAAGTAACTCACGCAGGACGGTCTCGGGTATATCCAGAGCAGGTGTGGAGTCATTGTAGTAGACGCGCTGAATGATGAGATCGATGGTGCGATCCATTGGAACATTGGTAAACAAAGACCTGACGTCCAACGAAAGCGATGACTCCTTTGCTGTTGCTGGTCTTGAGGATGTCGAGGAACTCTAAAGCTGACTGCAGGGAATATGCAGCAGGTATGTACGAGGTGAGAAGTGCACACAGTCTCTTGGGTAACTTGTAGGTAGGTGTCAGGATCTGCGAAATTATCGAGCAAAGTTTGTTTCCAGGTGTTTTTACGTTCCCGTAGCAGTAACCCGTGATATATTCGCCAGTGAGCTTGTCGAAAATTATTGTCTTGCTAGTAGAATTGTTTTTCACGATGATCTTATTGATTTTTTGTCTTGAGGGATTCTGTTGGTCACTGTTGATCTTTATGAATTTTGTTCTCTCGTTTAGGATGTCTTCCATTTTTCGCAGGTACTCAGTGGTGTCTATGAGCACCTACGTAGAAGGTTTGTCTGCTCGTCTGACTGTCAGTTGTGGGTCCGATTTAGCTGTTTCGCTGCTTTTATGTGTCTACGCTCAATGATGGTGCTGTTGAAGCTTTCTCTTGTTTTGTTGGCTTTCGCGATGACTTCTTGTTTGAAAGATTGCTCGATGGTGACTTCTCCCTTCTGCGGGAGTTTTACCACTTCATCCATTAGTATTTCGCATTCGATGCGTTTCTGGAATTTTCTTGGTGTAGACATGACGTGGCAGTTAAGTCCCATGTTTAGAAGTTCTTCTTGATCCACTGTGAGCGAGTTTGTTGTTAGATTTACATATCCACCATTAGGTCTTGGGTATTTGATGTGGCCGCTGTTAAGATTGATGAGCTTCTTTTGGTTAGCATTTGTTGTTGAGTTTCTGTGCTGCAACATCATATCTTGGAACAATTTGTCTATATTCTTCCTCGTACGGTCGTTGATGTATTTATAAATAAATATATATATATATATATATATATATATATATATATATATATATATATATATATATATATATATATATATATATATATATATATATATATATATATATATATATATATATATATATATATATATATATATATATATATATATATATATATATATACACACACACACACACACACACACACACACACACACACACATCGAAAGGCTTATGGAACTGATGGGGTCCCTCCTATTGTTCTCCGAAACTGTGCCTCCGTGCTTGCACCTTGCCAAGTCAAACTCTTTCAAATCTGTCTGTCATCATCTACGTTTCCTTCTTCCTGGAAGTTTGCCTACATTCAGTCTCTTCCTAAAAAGGGTGACCGTTCTAATCCCTCAGACTACTGATCTTTTGCTTTAATTTCCTGCCTATCTAATGTTTTTGAACCTATCCTCAACTGGAAGATTCTTAAACATCTATTACTTCACAACTTTCTATCAGATTGCCAGTATGGGTTCCGCTCTACTGGTGATCTTCTGACTTTCCTTACTAAGTCTTGGTTATCCTCTTTTACAGACTTTGGTGAAACTTTTGCTGTTGCCTTGGATATATCAAAAGCTTTTGATAGAGTCTGGCACGAAGCTTTGATTTCCTGCGGATTCTATCCTTCTCTCTGTAACTTCATCTCAAGTTTCCTTTCTGACCGTTCTATTTCTGCTGTGGTAGACGGTCACTGTTCTTCTCCTAAATCTATTAATAGTGCACTTTTCCACGTCTTTTCATAGACATCCAACACTTCAGGAAGTAAACATTTCACGCAGGGAAGCCACAGAACGCCTGGCTTCTGATCTTTCTAAAACTTTTGATTGGGGCAGAGCAAACTTGATATTGTCCAGTGACTCAAAAACTCAATATCTATCAACTCAATATAATCTTCCAGACAACTATCCCCTCTTCTTCACTCAACTGTCTCCCTTTTTCTACACTGAACATCCTCGGTCTGTCCTTTACATATAATCTGAACTGGAAACTTCACATCTTATCTCTAGCTGAAACAGCATTTAAGAAGTTAGGCGTTCTGAGACGTCTTCGCCAGTTTTCTCACCTTCCCAGCTGCTAATTCTGTCCACCTCTCTAACGCAAGAGTTAACCAGTATTCTAAATCATTCATCTCTTTCTCTGGTAAAGTCTGGAACTCCCTGCCTGCTTTTGTATTTTCACCTTCCTATGACTTGAATTCCTTCAAGAGGAAGGTTTCAAGACACTTATCCTTCAATTTTTGACTACCGCTTTGGATCCTGTTCTGGGACTGGCATATCATTGGGCTTTTTTTTATTTATTAGATTTTTGTTACCCTTGGCCCCTGTCCCTCCTACATAAAAAAAAAAAAAAAAAAAAAAAAAAAATATATATATATATATATATATATATATATATATATATATATATATATATATATATATATATATATATATATATATAACCTAACCTAACCTACGTGGTAATGACTATTAATTACCGCTATAGTAGCTGTTAACGATATATAAGTGACACAATACTTTGTGTGCCGCAGGGCTTCTGTTGGTGCCTCCACAGTTCATTAGCGGAGTCTACCTCGCGCCTACTATCAACTACACCTGCCTTCCTCCAGAAGGGAACGAGAGTGTAGTTGTATCTAAGTAAGTAATGCACATTCTTCCTCTGACGTGTGAAGTTTAATGTAACTAATACAGCCTCTTATTTCATTAAGGGAATACGCGGGTCTGCTTCTACTAGTGTGTTGAGAGACATTTCCCTTTAACCAGAGACTCATGCAGTTATACGAGGCTGACGGAGGACGGGGCAGAGGTGGAGGAAGCGTGCACCGAGTGGGAATTCGATACCTCCGTCTTCAGCAGCACCCTCACCTCGGAGGTCAGTGAGGGGCGTCTTCTGCCTGCTGGGGACACTTCTCAATTAATTTTATTCTTTACATTTTTGGGGGTTTAAAAATAAAAGCGTTAGCTTGTGTGTGCGTGCGTGTGTGTGTGTGTGTGTGTGTGTGTGTGTGTGTGTGTGTGTGTGTGTGTGTGTGTGTGTGTGTGTGTGTGTGTGTGTGTGTGTGTGTGTGTGTGTGTGTGTGTGTGTGTGTGTGTGTGTGTGTGTGTGTGTGTGTGTGTGTGTGTGTTACATTTATTTCATTTGTTTCTCCCACACTTTTTAATAGAGTCTGCACTCAGTAAAGATACTGGTGACCCAGTGAAGTCTGTTGTAACGCTTCAGGATTCTTGATGCCACTTGCCCCGTTACAATCCCCACCCTATTCCAAGTCTGTTTGTTGTTTCAGGAGTATTGCCACTTCACACAGTCTATGACTGGCTGATTTCGGTACGTGTTTACGGCAGTGTTTACTCGGCAGACGTACTTTAATCATGTCAAATACCAATGATGACCATGACTTCTCTACCCGCATAAGGTATCCACAGCCTCTCAACCTTCGGGAAAAGATGTTGTTTGTTTAAATGTCTCTTCCCTGATCTCCCAAAGCAGCAGGATAACTTTTGGTCACAACCAACACCTAATTCAGATTTGCCGGAATATATTATTCTCTCTCTCTCTCTCTCTCTCTCTCTCTCTCTCTCTCTCTCTCTCTCTCTCAGTGTAAGGCAGCTTTCCTTTTACAACGTTCCACATTACCGTGCTAACGCTTGTTTCTCAATAGCTACTTTAATTTCGTTATATCAAGTCTTCATTTCGAAATCTTTTGTACTTATTTCATATTCCCCTCTCCTTTCTTTTTCTCTATTTTTCCTCATCATTCCCTCCGCTTTTCGTTTCTTTTCCTTTCTTCTCCTTTTAGTTTTTCTCTTCTCTCTCCACGTGGTCTTCTATCCACAGTTCTTCTTAGTGTGTGACAAGAACCGACTGCGGGCGACCTTCCAGAGTATGTACATGCTGGGCACTTTCTTTTCTCCTCTGATCGGCGGCTACCTTGCGGACAGGTGTGTGTCCAATTGACATAGATCGTTTTCAATCGTCTTTCGTTTTTCTTTCTTTTTACCTCCCTAATTTTCCTCCTTCCTCCCTCTCTTTCTTCTCCCAGGTATGGACGCAAAGTGGTAGTGGTGGTGACACAAATCCTAATCACGCTCCTCTCAGTCATTATTATTTTCTTCAATAACTTCTTCATCATCCTGGCAATTCGTTTCCTCCTGGGCTCCTGCAACATGCTCACGTTTTTCATCTACGGTGAGTGTTACCTTCACTGCTTGTGTGTCTTGGTGGGAATTAAAGTGACGACAAGGAAAACAAAAAAAATAAATAAAAAGAAATAAAGTGGTGTTTTTACGCTATATATTTGTGTATATCTCAAATGATAATGATACTGGATATTTACCAGGCTACTGTTCATATGAAAATTCATGGTTTGAGAGGTTATCGTTACCTAATTAACCAACGAACCAATTGACGCATTACTCAAGTAAGTAACTAGCTTCATACTGAACTAGCTTACAGTCCAACTATGTAGTTGCTGCAGACTGAACTGATTTCAAAGCCACGCTCCTCCCTGCCATCCTTGTCGGTGGATCCACGCTCTAAATTCCTGCCACTTTCCAATTTTTTTCATCTAAGATATTTTTTTTTTTTCATCACCATGGCAATTTGTCTTGCAAAACTGACCAGGGGCGCAAAGAGAACTGAATGAAAGCCCACTTACCATGCCGTCTAAAGAAGTGAGAGAGAGAGAGAGAAGAGAGTACGTTAATCTAGTTTCTGGCGCGTCATGACGCTCCTCTTTAGAAACAAGGAAGGAGAAAATACAGAAACAGTTAGAATGTTCCAGAATTTAACAGCACAACGCATGAAACAGTGAAGATATTGGTTAACTTACATCAGAAAGGTGGACAGAACAGGAATTATAATAAGAAGTCTTCGGGAGCGAAACCGCGGGAAGGAGAAAGGCATGTAGTCAGCAGATTCAGAGAAAACAGTAACCATGTAAATAACGGTAGAAAGTAGTAAGAGATGCAGCATTGCGGCGGTGAGTGTGTCGTGTTTCTTTGTTGCACCTTTTGTGTCTCTAATCATCTAAGTGTCACTCTTGATTCATGCTATTTATAACTTATGCGTTAGAATACAACTTACGACAGTTATCCACAACAACCTTTGTACAAAAGAGGTAAATAATGCTCGATTCGTCTTTCTTCAAGTAATCTATAATTTAGTATCTCGAAACATTTCAATATCGCATTTTCGAATCGTATTTCTTCACGTAATTAATATCCAAAAACAAAACATATCCTACACATACCCAATCTCCCTTTTTATCAATATATAACCTTGACTTTTACTTTGGACTGGATCACAACTCTACTTACAAACTGTGACGGGTGGTTTACCCATCTTAACCCTCGATGGTCCGATAGCTCTCTCTGTTCAGCAATAATCATCGCTTACTGACATCTACCTTTAATTTTCCTGTAGTTCCTACTTACGAGTGTGTGTGTGTGTGTGTGTGTGTGTGTGTGTGTGTGTACGTTCACAGCCCTGGAAGTGTGTGAACCCAAACACCGCGGCACGGTGGGTATCCTGACCGGGCTGCCGTGGGCTCTGGGAACCATGGCGTTTGGCGGAGTAGCTTACTTCATCCGGGACTGGCGGTGGCTGCAGCTCGCTGTTTCTCTTCCCAATGTTCTGATCTTTCCTGCTCTCTAGTGAGTTGATGTGACATTGGCTTTTGGAAGAGAGGAATTTATTATTTAGTATTTTACATCAGGTAATGGTCCACGTTGAGCGTCCCTTTTGTCACATCCCTTACAAAACTATCTATTTACCATTATGTCTTCTCGATACTTGTCCTTGAGAGCCAACCGTTGCAGTAGTAAAGGATCTAGTGTAAGAACTTGCTTGTTTTTGATACGCCATCACGCACCTGCTCTTTTTCCTGTCTTTATAAACTTTATCACTTATCTCCTGTAAAACCCATGCCAAACTGACCCTACCACGCATTTTCTGAAGTGGAAATATTGGAGAACAGTTTTTAAATCAAGTGTTCAGTAAGAATGTAACAAGAAAATCCTATCCTAATCTTTAATAACTAATATTTAAGGCACTATTATTTATGAATAAAGTTTCTGAATTAAACTGTATTAGATTAAAATCAATTATTTTAAATTAAACAAATCAGAAAATTTGAATACTCTGGAAGAACTATGTCAGAAGCAGTGGACTGTAAAAGGAAATAAAGAGAAGAATAGTATTGGCAAAAAGTGCTTTTATGAAAATAAAAATCTATTAACGTATCTGGATTTAAGAATGTCTTTAAGAATTAGATTATTGAAGGTATACGTTTGGCTAGTCTTAACATATGGGTGTGAATCTTGATGGAAAACATAAACAGGGGATGTAGTGTAATAAATCTTGTCAGAATGGCAGACAGAAAAGAGGAATGGCGCTCCATGGTCGCTGACGTCACGTGACGGGCGCTTTGGTAAAGTGAAGCAATGGGGAGTTTTCGGAACTAATTCCCCAGATATCGTCCCCAGATGTCCCTTAGTGACATGGGCTAAAATATTGTTATTGTAAATCCCATGTGCATACAGCATTGATCATTATGATACTTTCGAAATTGTGCATCGATTTTTAAATATCTTATATGGATGAATTTGAGAGAAGTTGGTCAAAACAAATATTTTTCGTGATTATTTAGTAATACTGACGTCAATATTTTAAATACGGCAGATTACAAGCCTAAAATCTATTGATTTGGACAATGAAAAAAAAAAAAAAAAAAAAAAATATATATATACGAGTATATATATATATATATATATATATATATATATATATATATATATATATATAAAAGACTGTACCACATAGTATAATATAACATATTCAGTAACATCGTGATATATGGATATAATTATTTTTGTGTGGATTTTAGCATCTCTTTCACGAAGCGAGCGACATGGCTAAGTAATCGAACACTTCCCCCTCCCCCCACAAAAAATAAAAAAATAAAAAAAAAAAATAAATAAATAATAAAAATAAAAATAAAAATAAAATGAAATAAAATAAATAAATGAATAATAATAAAAAAAAAAAAAACATGTCAGGATTACTCTAGCGTAAAGGGAGAGGAATACAGGAAACCACAGGTTCATGGAGTAGTGGCATGGACACTTCAGCGGAAATTAACTGGTTGTCCAACTACGTGGCTGTTAACTTCAACTAAGGCGGGCCAGTCAGATGCTTGTTTTGACTAGATATACAGCATTACTCTCGCCAAGTCACTCAAGTTGCCTATTTTCAATTAAAATTATTGTTTCCTTATACTAGGAAGTTGACCTATGTAATTTGAAGTTTTAAGTGGCATAGACATCTTGTCTTCATTTTTACTGTTGTCTGCATTAATACACGTCCGATCAGTGGTGTACTTTTTTGGAATCCTCAAGATGACCATATAAACTAAATGTCACTAGAAAATCAACTTAAATACTTTTGTTCGTGAACAGAGTTAGATTTTACCTGTGTTACTACTTAGAAGGAAATGTGTAGAAAAGTATATAATATAAGCTCATTTCATCTTTATCTACATAGAATGATATTGTAGACATATTTGATATTGCTCCTGTGTGTGTGTGTGTGAGGAGGGGACATGTCTGGTGCTGCTGCCTGGTGACAATCACTGGTTTACCAAACTCCCCATTTTTTTTTAAGAACACACGCTAGACTTAAGGAGATGCTGTCCACTCGAGGCATAGGTATGACTTAGGTTGTAAGGCACAAAACTATACGAATTTTTGATTATTTTTATTTATTTAGTTTCTTTTAATTTTCATATCACAGCATGATATCTTGGCACGCCAAATGCAGCACCTCTCTTCCTGTACAAACACAATGAACAGTTTTCCACATCTTTTCTTAGACGTCCAACCCTTCAGGAATTAAACAAGTCACGCAGGGAAGCCACTCTAAAATTTCTGATTGAGGCAGAGCAAACTTAGTGTTGTTCAGTGCCTTAAAAACCCAATTCCACCATCCATTAACTCGTCACAACTCTCCAGATAACTATTCTCTCTTCTTCAGTGGCATTCAACTGTCCTCCTCTCCTTCTACACTGAGCATGTAATCTGGAAACTTCACGTCTCGTTTCTAGCTGAAACAGCTTTTATGAAGTTAGGCGTTCTGAGTAATCTTCGCCAGTTTTCTCAATCCCTCAGCTCAGTGGACCATTTTTTTGTAACCTTAGGCCGGAGCCTCTCTTACATGAAAAAAAAAAAAAATATTAATAATAAAACTGTGGTGCAAGACAAGCCACTGACCGGATGTGCTGTAGCTTAGGGAGTGAAAGCACTGAAGCGTCTTGAGCTACAGATGTATGGAAAACTGAAAACAATACCTAAAAGACTTGTTTCCTTGTGTTATACGTATAAGTACATGCCACTCCTTAGTCGCGTAGACGTGCTGTAGTAACAACCGTGTCTTGGCCTCCGTCAGCTTCATGGACGAGTCCCCGCGGTGGCTCATCGTGCGGGGCCGCCACGACCAGGCCGTGCAGGTGCTCCGCAAGGCCGCCCGCTGGAACCGGGTGACGCTGCAGCCAGAGGCCGATCTCCGTGCCCTCATGAAGGAGATCCAAGAGGAGGTAGTGCGCCCTGCAAAACTTACTCAGTGCTGTTGTAATCTTTGCTGAAGATATTAATTTGCTATGCAGCACCATAATAATTATTGTTTCGTGAGAGTAATTCAGTTGAGAAAAGAATGTACAATTTGCAAAAATATTCAGTACTGATGAGCAAGTCACGAATGATCACTCGCTTACTTTCACCGTAAAATGTTAACTGAGTTTCAGCCTTCATCATCACCCTATATACAAATTTTCAAAGCACCAGCTGTGAATGATGAGTGGGTACCTCAAGTTCAGTGTGATCTAGGAAGTTTATTTGCCCTTACACCGTCAGTCCGCGACGTGCTCGTCAACGCCAACCAACACAGACACGAAGACCAAGAAATTCTCACTCCCCTTGCCCAACCTGCTCAGGTGAGACACTTCCGCCTCTCCTTTTCTGTATTGCAATGATGAACTCTTCCATATAAATCATGATATCCTGTTGGTAAAAGAACGACTCTCTATGTGCATGCAGTTCTGGTTACATGCTTATCTAAATCCCCATAACGGACGTCAAAATTAATGGCATGTAATTAAGTTCACCCATTTCCTTTCAGTTTGTGTGTGTGTGTGTGTGTGTGTGTGTGTGTGTGTGTGTGTGTGTGTGTGTGTGTGTGTGTGTGTGTGTGTGTGTGTGTGTGTGTGCGCGCGCATTCTCTCTGACATGGAGTTTGTTTTTGAAATGTGCACCCTCATGACATCGCTTCATGAATATTTTTGCCTTGTCACAGTACACGAGCCATACAAGTCATCACTGCCGTGGTATGCATTGACTTTTTCGTTGTGAGTTTCGTGTTTGACGGCCTCAACTACAGTGGTGACATCTATAGCGCCGATCCTTTCCTATATATTATACTGAACGGTTTGGTGGAAGTTCCGGGCTATTCCCTCACAGCCCCCATTGTCGACCGGTGGGGCAGGAAGATGCCCACTGTGCTGAGCTACGTGCTGAGTGGCGTCATCATCTTTGTGATCGCCTTCATCCCATCAGGTAACAAGTTATTTGTCAGCCTTGACAAAAATCTCGTTTTAGTCTTTATGAATGTAGTGTCAAAACTGCAGCTTTCTTTGTTTTCGTATTTTTTTCACTTCCTGCACTCCCTCTTCCGTGATCAATGACTCTCATCTTACTATCCTGACACATTCAGTCTTCATTTCCTTATAAATAGTAAACTCAAACTAAATAAGCTAGTCTTTTTAAAAACAATATTTAACTTATTTAGGAAGGGCAAATGAACAGGATTTTTTTCCTGAACCTTCCCAGCAGCTCTTGCACATAAAAAAAGCGACATCTTAGAACGGCTCTCCTCTTCATTCACCAGTTTCTCCAAACATTCTGCCTAATTCTGTTTTACTTTTTCATCATTTGCTTTCACCCTCTTCGTTCCTCGAACAATCCCTTTTACATTCTCTTCACTCTTTGCATAACATTTTTTGATTTACTTGATTTTCAGTTTCCATCCTTCCCTACCTCTCATCCGGAATCACCATTGCACCATGTGTAATCCATTACAATGTATTTATCATCTACTGTATTGTAGCACACGCATGTATCTATCACTTCTTAATATCAATAATGCTTATAAAACGCTAGAAAGAACAGTATTATACGTGAGGATTGGAGAGATAACAGCAGACTTTCTGTAGAAAAATCATTAGCACAAAATCATAAAACTGTCTAGATTAAATAACAGCGGAGTTTGATCCAGTGTGTTCATGACGCGTCTTTATGTTATTACGCAGACCTTCCCGTGCTGATTTTGGTGTTAGCTCTGGCTGGAAAAGTGTGCATCAGTGGCGCCTACCAGATTATTTACTTGTATTCCTCCGAGCTGTTCCCGACTGAGGTGCGGATGCAAGGGATCGGCGCTGCCAGTGTGTTTGCTCAGTTGGCGTCAACGGTCGTGCCTTTCATCACTTCTGTCCTGGTGTGTATATGTGTGAGAGAGAGAGAGAGAGAGAGAGAGAGAGAGAGAGAGAGAGAGAGAGAGAGAGAGAGAGAGAGAGAGAGAGAGAGAGAGAGAGAGAGAGAGAGAGAGAGAGAGAGAGAATAAAATTAATGTCTTCATGAATGACGAAACACGAGTTGAAATCTTGTTACAAATTCTATTACAATCGACGTAATAATACACGACATCACTCCCCCACAGGGTCCAGTGTTGCCATGGTTGCCTTCACTCATTTTCGGCATATCGGCGGCGGCAGCAGGCGTGTTCACGGTAGCGCTGCGAGAGACAAAGGGCGTGCCGCTGCCAGACACCATCGCCGACCTGTCCGTCTCCACCACCATCATTACTTCTACCACCACCATCGTTATCCCCACGTCTGCAAATGACGCCGAGAAGTGAGCTACGTTACATCTCTCTCTCTCTCTCTCTCTCTCTCTCTCTCTCTCTCTCTCTCTCTCTCTCTCTCTCTCCGTAAGTAGACCTTGGTTCAATCCTCATGCTGACCAAACGGCTCACACCCGATAGCTTAGCCCTCCATCCGCAGAAACTCACGATCTTCATAAAGGGAGTTTGTTCTATAGTAAGCTTCTAGTTACTGTTGAGATGGTGCCCAAGAAGTGTGCTAGGGAAACACGGTAGTAGTGCAGCTGCCGTATATTAATATAATTATAATAAAACTGTACAGCAAACATAAAGTGAGTCGCCAGGAGCCCGCACCGAAGCCCGAGGCTGGCTGATTTTGATCATGATCTTGATGCTACAGGTGACTCACTATCGCTCCTGAGCCATTCCTTTGGAACGGCAGCTCCTGTGGGAAGAAAAAGTGCACAAACAAGCAGAAAACGAACAGTATCCTTCACACTAATTGTCCTTACATCTGGCATGCCATATTCTCTCCACACAGTCACAGAAACACCACCATCCATTCACTTCCTGTCTTCTCCATTCTTTCGTTTCTGTTATGTCCTAATTCAAAATCACTTGCATCATATCTCTCCTGTCTCTCTCATATATTTCATACTCCAGCATCACATGCTCCACCGTCTCATCCTCACCCATGTCACATCTCTGGCACACTTTGCTGCAGGACACAAACCATTTGTAATTTCTTTGTAATCCATACACTGTATCCTAGCTCGGAAAATCTCCACCCAGGCTTCCATCATACCACCTTTCATACATCGGAGTCTCTTTCTTCTTGTACCATTCCAGAGTGCTCTTTCGTTCCATATCATTCTTCCATTCATTCAGTCCCATAAACTTCACTTCTCTTTCTGTCTCACTCTTCCATTTTCTCACATCCCATTCAGTTCCCACTCTGCCTCCTCTTGACACGACCCATTCACTCTCATTTTGATTTCTACCAGCCATTCTCATCCCCCACACAACTTGTAATCCATTCTTGTCTGTCATTCTCATGCACCTCTCCCTCCATTTGCTTCCACTTTCATTCCACAGATACACCTTTCTTTCTATTCTTGCATCATCCATTCTTTCAAGTCTAGTCGTGTACCTATGTGTCACTTTTGTAAGTCTTTCTCTAAACGTGCTTCATCCCATATCACCTCTCAAAGCTTCTACTGCTGTGTAGCTTGGTACATTCAGTGCCATCCCAGCTACTCTGTTCTGCCCCACTTCTAATTTATCAGTTTAACTTTCATCCCATGCAATCATATCTATACCATATGTTATACTCGGCACAACCACATTCTTCTACACTTCTTTCAGCATGTCATACTCGCTCTCATCCTTGCTGCGCTTCCCATTCGATCTACCCACTGGTTCACCAAGCTTATCTTTTCATTCTTTGCCTTTTCACACCATCCGAACTCATCCACATCCCTAAGTACTTGTATTCTTGTGCCGCATTTCTTTCATCCTCTGACCTATTTACAATAATTACCTTACTTTTCTCACTGCTAAACTTCACTCCAAAGTCTCTTCCATACCTATCTACAACTTCCAGCAAACTTTGAAGTTCATCTGCCGATTCACTCATAACCACTACATCATCTGCATTATCATTCCCCACACTTACTCCTGCATTCTTTTTTCTCATTTCGGCTGCTAACTCCACTGTATACAAGCTGAAAAGGGTAGGTGACAATATACATCCTTGCCTAACTCCTCTCTCTCTTTTTACACAATCCGTTTCTATATTTCCTAGTCTGTATTTAGCTCTCGTGTCAACATACATGCTATGCAATATGTTGATTATCTTTGCATTCAACCCAATCTTTTTAAGGCTCTACCTAGCATTTCTCTATTCACCCTATCATAAGCTTTCTCTATATTCAGTAAGCCTAAGTATAATTTACCTCCATCCCTCTTTTTTTCTCCGAATCATTTAATTCACCACAAACATTATTCTCAGCTCTCCTGTCCACACGGAATCCATTTTGTTCCTCACCTAGCACTCCAGCTCTTTCAATCCATTTACACAGTCTCTCATTCAACTCTACACTGAACACTTTCCCTACTATACTTTCCAGACAACTATCCCCTCTTCTTCAATGACACTCAACTGTCCCTCTCTTCTACACTGAACATCCTCGGTTTGTCCTTTACTTATAATCTGAACTGGAAACTTCACATCTCATCTCTAGCTAAAACAGCTTCTATGAAGTTAGGTGTTCTGAGACGTCTCCGCCAGTTTTTCTCATCCCCCCAGCTGCTAACTCTGTACAAGGGCCTTATCCGTCCATGTATGGAGTATGCTTCACATGTCTGGGGGGGTTCCATTCATACTGCTCTTCTAGACAGGGTGGAATCAAAAGCTTTTCGTCTCATCAACTCCTCTCCTCTAACTGACTGTCTTCAGCCCCTCTCTCACCGCCGCAATGTTGCATATCTAGCTGTCTTCTACCGCTATTTTCATGCTAACTGCTCTTCTGATCTTGCTAACTGCATGCCTCCTCTCCTTCCGCTGCCTCGCTGCACAAGACTTTCTTCTTTCTCTCACCCCTATTCTGTCCACCTCTCTAACGCAAGAGTTAACCAGTATTCTCAATCATTCATCCCTTTCTCTGGTAAACTCTGGAACTCCCTGCCTGCTTCTGTATTTCCACCTTCCTAAGACTTGAATTCCTTCAAGAAGGAGGTTTCAAGACACTTATCCACCAATTTTTGACCACTGCTTTGACCCTTTTATGGGACTTTCATTTCAGTGGGCATTTTTTTATTAGATTTTTGTTGCCCTTGGCCAGTATCCTTCCTACATAAAAAAAAAAAAATCACCAATGCAATAAACCTATAATTTTTCAACTCATTCTTACTCTTGTATCCTCCCTTATGCAACAGAATCACTCTGCATTCATTCCACATTCTTGGCACTCTCTCCTCCTCTCATACCTGGTTAAATACCTCAATCATCCTGTTAATCACAACCTTCCCTCCATTTTTATGCATCTCATAGAGTATCTCATCTGGCCCTGCTGCCTTCCCATTCGTTTGCATTTTCACACATTTCTCCACCTCCTCCCTGCTGATTCTGTCATCCAGTTCATCTATATTCTTCCTCTTCAGTGCCCCACATCCTTCTCTCACACCAAACACCTCACCTACACCTTCCCAGAACTGTCTGATTGCCTTCTTGATTCCTTCTCCTTCTCTGCTGTAACTTCACCATTCACTTTCAGACTCTCCACACCAACACTGCCTGACATATTCTCACCTCTCATGAACTTGTATTTTTCACAGCCACCTTCCATGCCTTTCTCCTTTAGATTCAATCACACTCCTTTCACACTTCACTTTGGTCTTCATTATTATTCACCTTGTCACCTCTGCTGTTTCACATACGCTGCCCATGCATTATTAATTCATACTAATTCTAATTATTTAATAATTAGAATTAGTAACAATTAATAATTAATATGTATACTAATTCTCCGCCTTATTGCTTTCATGCCTCTATTTCCTTAGCCATCAACACTGTCTACTCATTCTCTTTTGCTCCTTTCCAATCTCTCTGATTTCGTCATTCCGCCACATTTTACATACTCTTTCTTTTGCATATTCTCACAAACCCTATCTGGTTCTCAGCAGCACTCCGCACGTCCTCAACCAGTTTCTCATTCATGTGCTCCAGATCATGCACGCCTGCACCATCCCAGCTTCTTTCACTGAAAGTTCTCCCAACCTACATCTCTCAGCCTCTACCTCCTTTTCACTTCATTCCCAGCCTGTATCAAGCACTCCACAATCAGCATATTGTGATCAGGCACAATATCAACCATACCTTCCTCATTTATCCACATATGTGACATAATTTGACGCATTCTTCAATTCACCAACATATAGTCAATCGCTGATTCGTGCTCCCTCTCATTCCAAGTCACTCGTCCCTCTGCCAAGGTAACATTCAGATTTTTCAATTCCATTTTATCGACAAACTCAAGGATTTCATCATTCCTATTCATCCGTTTTCCCAGTATTCCTAAATGGGCATTCATGTCACCCATCACAAGCACTCTTTCTTCCCCATGCTCTCTCACAACTTCTTAAGTATGTCATACTTCCTCCTGTTGTTCCCATCAGCTCTTTTCACCCATGACAGTCATGTACACTACCACCAGTACCATCTCCGTTCTGCCACGATCATTCGAACATTCCACTCTCACTGCCGTCACATCTTCACTGCTTTCACTCTTCCCCACAACAAGTTCCTCTACTTTCAGTCCTCTTCCTTTCTTGTAGAGTAAGACTACGCCTCCTCCCTGTGTCTTCTGTGTTTTACGCTCCTTTCCAATAATAGCATATTCATATCCCTCCATTCGTACATCATCTCTCAGTTAAGTCTCGGTGAGCCCGACTACGTTGAACTTCCACACACTGAGCTCCTTGCATACATCCTCAAACTTCCCCACGCCTCATCCTCTCAATCTTCTTACATTTACTCGCGTGGTTAGTTTCTTCTCTTTCACGTCTGCTGTCATCTGAGGGTTCTCTTCGTTATGCCTTGTCCGCAGCACACCTGCCTCACCCTCATCCACTCGGCCAGTCGTCGTCCTAGCTTCTCATTCACGCTGTTGTTGAGGTGGACCCCGTCTCTCCCATAGAACTTTTCCAGGTTGAGGATCCCATCCATGTCCAGGAAGCTCTCATTGCCCTTCTTTTCTGCCATCCATTCCATCTTGATCTTCATGAACTCCTTACTTAATCTCTGTTCGTTTCTTTTTTAATTCTTTTAGCACTCTTTCTCATGGACGCCTCAGGACCCCCACCACGGCCACACTCTTGTCTTCCGCTGCCTTCACTGCTTCTATCACTTCCTTTAGTCTTTCTTCGGTGCCGGTTTCCTCTAAATTGTTGCCTCCTCCTTGGATTACAAGCAAGCTTCTTTCTCCCATTTCTTTCACTTTTTCCAAGACTTTCTTCTTGATGTCCTGTATTTTGGCACCTCCCATGCTGGTGCACTCAACTTCCCATCTTACAAAGTCTGGGGGACGAGGACTCCATTCGCCTCAAAGCTGGGCAGAGAGACTGTCGAAACTGGAGTGAGACTGCCCACATGGCCGGTGGGTCAGGTTATGGTTGGGCTCTTGACCTCACTGGGAGCTCACACGGCTGCTGAAGCAGGTCGGGACATAGATGCAGACAAAGGCAGGCGGGAACGAGGCTTGACCTCACTCTGCATATGGTAAAGCCGCATATTTCCGAAAGGGAATAGATATTTTGTCCTGCTGAAGCTAGCTCCACCCCTAGCAGTGAAAAGGCGCGTGGCCAACTCCTGATTGGCTGCTGCCTTCCTTGCTCAACTTCTGTTCTCCCTCTGCCCCCCCTCCCACATATATCTATATCTCTCTCTCTCTCTCTCTCTCTCTCTCTCTCTCTCTCTCTCTCTCTCTCTCTCTCTCTCGTTTGTGTAGTGTATGCCATATGAATTTCTATCATTGGACAAAAAAGTTTTATATGCAGCTATTACAATCAGTGTTGTCGCTGCACCCACATTATATATATGAACAGGTACAATTTAACTAAAACAACATTGCCTTCAACAATTAAAATTCAATATTTTATTTACATATTTATTATGACTGCATAGAAAAAAGAAAAGAAAGAAAACGAAGCTACTTCTCCAGTAACACTTTATCTTCCTATCTCTGTATCTGAGAGAGAGAGAGAGAGAGAGAGAGAGAGAGAGAGAGAGAGAGAGAGAGAGAGAGAGAGAGAGAGAGAGAGAGAGAATTGCGTCATGAGACATTGTCAAGGTCACTGGCTGACAGCCACAAGTCTCTCTCTCTCTCTCTCTCTCTCTCTCTCTCTCTCTCTCTCTCTCTCTCTCTCTCTCTCTCTCTCTCTCTCTCCTAGATGCAGAGAGAGACGAAAGGAGACCAAAAACAAAGATGATAGTGACAGACAATGGTGGGATTACCATGGCTCATAGGGAGTGTATATTATCTGAGAGAGAGAGAGAGAGAGAGAGAGAGAGAGAGAGAGAGAGAGAGAGAGAGAGAGAGAGAGAGAGAGAGAGAGAGAGAGAGAGAGAGAGAGAGAGAGAGAGAGAGAGAAAATATGGTATCACAATGGTGAGATGACTCAGAGAGAGAGAGAGAGAGAGAGAGAGAGAGAGAGAGAGAGAGAGAGAGAGAGAGAGAGAGAGAGAGAGAGAGAGAGAGAGAGAGAGAGAGAGAGAGAGAGAGAGAGAGAGAGAAAGGGAGAACAAAAAATATGGTAACACAATGGTGAAATGGCTCAAAGAGAGAGAGAGAGAGAGAGAGAGAGAGAGAGAGAGAGAGAGATTTTATTAACAATTCTAAAATATTTAATTTGACATCATTGTTCCTTTAAGATAAATAATCTTTTACTATTTTTTTCTTATATTTCAATTTGATTTTATCTCTAGTTTTGTCCCATGACAAAACTTTTTATTGCATAAACTCTACTCAAACGAGAGAGAGAGAGAGAGAGAGAGAGAGAGAGAGAGAGAGAGAGAGAGAGAGAGAGAGAGAGAGAGAGAGAGAGAGAGAGAGAGAGAGAGAGAGAGAGAGAGAAAGTGGGAGGAAAAGGTAGATCGAGGGAGGCAGCAGCCAATCAGGAGTTAGCCACACACGAGGGCAAGGCTAGTAGCAGGGGTGACTCAAGACCTGAGTCCCCGGCCCCTGCTGGAAGTGGCAGTGTAGATTTAATCCAGTTCGGTGTAAGGACACCTAGTCCCACATATAGCGTCCACGGACTTGTTAGCCCTGCCCGCAGCGTTTGTGGTTTCTTCCAGACCGAAGGCATGTCTGAGGAATTGAGATTCAAATGGGAGATGAGAAGAATGGAGTTGGAAGCAGAAGCCGAGGAAAGGAAATTGAAGACTGAGGGTAGAGAAACCAGGATGCTTGAAGCAGAGAGGGAAGCTAAGAGGCTTGAGGCCGAGAAGGCCATATTACTTGAAACCGAGAAAGAGAAGGAGCTGAGGGTTCTTAAAGCAGAAAAGGAGAAGGAGAAGGCGAGGATGTATGAAAAGAAATGAAGATCCTTGAGGCAGAAAGAAAAAAAAGAAGCTGAGAAGAATAGGATGTTTGAGTTGGAGAAGACTAGGATTGAAGTTGATTCACCTCAGGGCCTTGAGGAGAAGAGTGAAGGAGGATACAGTAGAAAGCCAGATGGTGAAGAGTTTGAAGTTGATTCCTGAGCTCGATGAAAAGAAGGTGACGGAGTGGTTTAGATTTAAGAAAAACTTCAGAATTTGATTGACCTCAGGAGAGGTGGATTTGCCTGGTGGCTAATATGTTGAAAGAAAAGCAAGACCTTGGAAGTTTACGATAGGATGTCAATAGGGGATTTGGGGGATTATGAGGAGTTTAATGCTGACATCCTGAGAGCTTATAAGCTGCTGCCGGAGGAACGAAAAGGCCCAGCGATTCATATCTCAAGTATGCTCGCTATCTGGAGGAGACCTTCGAAAAGTGGATTCCTAGCGAGCAGGCCACCTCTTCCCGTGAGTTAAAAGAACTCATAGTAATGGAGTAGTTTATTAATGTGTCCGAGAAGGAGTTAGTACCGCTGCTCCTTGAGAAAAGATTTAAAAGCCTTAAGGAGGCAGCAACGTGGGTGGATGACCACATGTTGGCGCACCGGCCTGCGCCACGGTGGATTGGTGGTATGTCTGGCGGGCCCAGTGATGTTGTGTCTGGTGGCGCGGCCGGCGCCAGTTTAGGAGTCCACGCTATAGTAGCGTCTCCGATAGTAAGTCGGAGCGAGTTATCCCAGTTGGTAATAAGTCTCCTCCCAGCCCTCGACGGAAACTGACTAGGAACACGCAACATAGCACTTCCATGTATGCAGCCCATGTGACAATATTGCAAGATTACTGGGCATTTTAAGTACAATTGCCATAAATTAGTAATAGCCACTGATTCCAATACGCCTCAGAAGCCGGTGGCTTTGATTGTGTCTCAGGGCCGGGACCAGCAGAGTAACGAGATCCGGGTTGTGTTTGGTCGCGAAGGTGGAAAGGTTGTCGTGGCCGCCCTTTCATCTGTTGTTAACTCACCGTCTCCTGTGAGGTCTGAGTTGCAGTGGTGCCGCCCTTTCTTGTGTTGGAGCACAGTTGAAACTGATAGGGTTACGTATCCCATTACAGTTTTGAGAGAGCCGCGCAGCAGTCGCTGTGCCGGAATGTGACTGGGAGGCTAGTTGCCTCCGCTCAGCCTGTGTGGTGCCGGGGAATTGGCGCTGCGGAGAGCTTCGCTACGGCGAATATTAGGCTGTCATGCCCGCTAGTGACCGCGGAGGTACGGATGGCACTAGCGGAGGACCTGCCAATGTCTGGTGTTGATTTCCTTCTTGGGAATGACCTGGCAGGTGGAAGAGTTTGTGTCCAGTCCCTATCCACGGACACTGACCCGGATGTGTGAGGCTGCTGATGTTGCTGACTGTTAGTCCTGTTGTTACTCGCCCTAAGGCGTGGCGAGCATCCCGGCGTCGGATGCCCGCGGAATCTGTGACTAGTGGGATCGACTGCAATAAGGCAGGGCCACCACAAGAGAGGTGCAGAATTTGTCTTGAGGCCGCAGTGAGGGCAGAGTGCTCAGAGGCCTGTCACGCTGCTGGCCAAGGTTTTGATGAGCCAGACTATGAGTCGTCTTTGAGTCAGTGTGCTGGGGTTGATTGCACAAGCGCAGAACCACCACAAAAAGCACCTGACTTTGGTGAGAGTGTTGCCAAGGGTGAGGCTTGAATGGTGAGTTTGGATGGTTTATTTGATGGCTTGCCTCACCCTGCGGAGCCTCTCGGAGGTGATACTCAGGCAGAGATGTCACCTGGTGTTCAGGTTGTGAGCGCTGGTGCTCGGTCCGCACGCCAGTCTGTTGTGTCTGATGTGTCAGGGGTCGCTGCCGAGGGCGGGGAGCCTCCTGACTTTGATGGGGAGGCGAGAGTTTCCTCTCCTGCAGGGTGCACCGGAGGCGAGGAACAGGCTGTTTCCCTGCCGGGACCAGATACGGTGGGTATTTGGTCACGTGGTGAGCCACCCGTGCTAACAGCTGCGTCTACAACTGTCAATGTAGTTAAGGAGAGTTCTGTCCTTCATGTACAAGTATGTGCTGCCCAATTACTTGCCAAGGCAGGAATGGATGGCAGGGAAGTTGAGGGTCGGGGAGAGTTTGTTGGGAGCAACTATGTTATGAATAGCCAGCGGAGAGAGGAGGGCAGAGGTTTGTTGTTCCATTTTGATGTGCTATCCGCAGTTAGGGAGGCACGGGTGCTAGAAGCATGTAGGGGCATGGTGCTTGATAATTTTGGAGTCAGGTTGACTCTTAAGCGTTTGGCGCGGGTTTCATGGTCGGGTGTGGCCACGTTTGTTGGGCGTAACCGCGTGGGTCAAGCTAGCAAGCCTGATGACCTCTTGTCTGGGGTCTGAATAATAAGAAGAGAGTGGGTGACAGGACAGAACCCTGAGGAACACCACTGTTAATAGATTTAGGAGAAGAACAGTGACCGTCTACCACAGCAGCAATAGAACGGTCAGAAAGGAAACTTGAGATGAAGTTACAGAGAGAAGGATAGAAACCGTAGGAGGGTAGTTTGGAAATCAAAGCTTTGTGCCAGACTCTATCAAAAGCTTTTGATATGTCCAAGGCAACAGCAAAAGTTTCACCAAAATCTCTAAAAGAGGATGACCAAGACTCAGTAAGGAAAGCCAGAAGATTACCAGTAGAGCGGCCTTGACGGAACCCATACTGGCGATCAGATAGAAGGTTGTGAAGTGATAGATGTTTAAGAATCTTCCTGTTGAGGATAGATTCAAAAACTTTAGATAGGCAGGAAATTAAAGCAATAGGACGGTAGTTTGAGGGATTAGAACGGTCACCCTTTTTAGGAACAGGTTGAATGTAGGCAAACTTCCAGCAAGAAGGAAAGGTAGATGTTGACAGACAGAGCTGAAAGAGTTTGACTAGGCAAGGTGCAAGCACGGAGGCACAGTTTTGGAGAACAATAGGAGGGACCCCATCAGGTCCATAAGCCTTCCGAGGGTTTAGGCCAGCGAGGGCATGGAAAACATCATTGTGAAGAATTTTAATACGTGGCATGAAGTAGTCAGAGGGTGGAGGAGAGGGAGGAACAAGCCCAGAATCGTCCAAGGTAGAGTTTTTAGCAAAGGTTTGAGCAAAGAGTTCAGCTTTAGAAATAGATGTGATAGCAGTGGTGCCATCTGGTTGAAATAGAGGAGGGAAAGAAGAAGAAGCAAAGTTATTGGAGATATTTTTGGCTAGATGCCAGAAATCACGAGGGGAGTTAGACCCTGAAAGGTTTTGACATTTTCTGTTAATGAAGGAGTTTTTGGCTAGTTGGAGAACAGACTTGGCATGGTTCCGGGCAGAAATATAAAGTGCATGAGATTCTGGTGTTGGAAGGCTTAAGTACCTTTTGTGGGCCACCTCTCTATCATGTATAGCACGAGAACAAGCTGTGTTAAACCAAGGTTTAGAAGGTTTAGGACGAGAAAAAGAGTGAGGAATGTATGCCTCCATGCCAGACACCATCACCTCTGTTAAGCGCTCAGCACACAAAGACGGGTCTCTGACACGGAAGCAGTAGTCATTTCAAGGAAAATCAGCAAAATACCTCCTCAGGTCCTCCCAACTAGCAGAGGCAAAACGCCAGAGGCACCTTCGCTTAGGGGGATCCTGAGGAGGGATTGGAGTGATAGGACAAGATAAAGATATGAGATTGTGATCGGAGGAGCCCAACGGAGAAGAAAGGGTGACAGCATAAGCAGAAGGATTAGAGGTCAGGAAAAGGTCAAGAATGTTGGGTGTATCTCCAAGACGGTCAGGAATACGAGTAGGGTGTTGCACCAATTGCTCTAGGTCATGGAGGATAGCAAAGTTGTAGGCTAGTTCACCAGGATGGTCAGTGGAGGGAGAGGAAAGCCAAAGCTGGTGGTGAACATTGAAGTCTCCAAGAATGGAGATCTCTGCAAAAGGGAAGAGGGTCAGAATGTGCTCCACTTTGGAAGTTAAGTAGTCAAAGAATTTCTTATAGTCAGCGGAGTTAGGTGAGAGGTATACAGCACAGATAAATTTAGTATGAGAGTGACTCTGTAGTCGTAGCCAGATGGTGGAAAACTCGGAAGATTCAAGAGTGTGGGCACGAGAGCAGGTTAAGTCATTGCGCACATAGACGCAGCATCCAGCTTTGGATCGAAAATGAGGATAGAGAAATTAGGAGGGAACAGAAAAGGGGCTACTGTCAGTTGCCTCAGACACCTGAGTTTCAGTGAGGTAAAGAAGATGAGGTTTAGAAGAGGAGAGGTGGTGTTCTACAGATTGAAAATTAGATCTTAGACCACGAATGTTGCAGAAGTTAATGAAGAAAAAGTTGAGGGGGGGTGTCAAGACACTTAGGGTCGTCGACAGAAAGGCAGTCCGACCTGGGGACATTTATGGTCCCCTCCCCAGATGGGGACTCTGAGGCTGGTGTAGGAGTCGCCATGATGATTTTAAAATTTTTGAGTGAAGGGTGTGTGTGTTATTAGGTGCTTGTAGTTTTGTGTGGAGGAAGAGAGTTGTCTTTAGAGGGCAGGCTGTGACTGCCCCCTTGTGTTGTGAGACACAAAGGGAAACGTTCAGTGAGGTCACAGCTGGGTTTAATGATAAGTTCACAGCACCCCCTGAACAGTGCTTTAGACCTCACTGGGAGTAATTATCGTTTCGGCAGGTGTCTACTGCCTCCTCCTCTAAATATATTGTGTAGTAGAGAGAGGAAGAGAGCTGAGAGTTGGTAGATAGTGAAGGCAGAGGACCGAGGAGATGACGTAGATGGAGGAGTGACCAGAGTCACAGGCAGAGTTGGCACAGCTATAGCTGCTGGAAGAGAGCTCTCAATATGATGCCTTGCAGAAGAAAGCTTGCTTACTAGTGTAGAAGAGGAGACCACAGTTCTGGCATAGAACCAGAGATGTGTCTGGGAGTAGGAGGAGAAAGAAATGGCAGTCTAAGTTTGGAGGGCCTAATGGGAGCCCTTTTGCTTTCATTTGTTATAGTAATCAATTATGTTTGTACTATAGTAAGCTTTGATATTCTATGATGAGTTTATGTCCCTTGTTTGAGTTTGATTATGTGCAAGATTAATTATGTGGAGATTTTGAATTTGTTTTTTCCCAAATTTTCGTAAGCTTTTGTATATCTTCCGAAAATTTTTGTTTATATATATATATATATATATATATATATATATATATATATATATATATATATATATATATATATATATATATATATATATATATATATAGTTTAGTTGCGACATCTGTGCGTAGGGGCCAGAAATTGTGACTGTAACAATATATATATATATATATATATATATATATATATATATATATATATATATATATATATATATATATATATATATATATATATTGTTATGACCACAATTCCCAGCCCCTTCCCCAAGCTGCCACAACTTGACTAGCTTCACTGAGCCAGCTCCTATGTAGACTCAGTGCAGGGCTCAAACGCAGGTGTACAGTGTCCCTTGTAACTTGTCCACCCTTTTCACAACTGTTGTAACTCCAGGTCACACTAATTTGAGGTCGCCAGTCTGTTTTACCTACCTATAGACAAGGGAAATACTCCAAACAGCCCTTAACATCCACAGCCACCGAAGAATCGAGAACCATGACTAAGGAAAAAAGTAAACGTATGATAACATGTATATGATCGAGGTATAATACCTCACTGGCCTTCCACCCACCGTGACAGTCCTCCCACTTCTCAACAGAATGTTATAGCCTCAAGCTGAATTGTATCGTTTACTGCCTCATGGGCAACAGGCCTTTTCAGGACCTGGGGAGGGAGTGAAGTTACTATGTGGCTTATTACTTAGGTCCTCTGTGGCTGAATTGCCTCAGCTCACAGTAACATTTAAAACAAGCAGGGTTATTAACAAAAGACACAAGAAACTATTACGAAAGAGTGCCCACGAACACACAGGAGGGTCAGTCACCGCTCACCGCGCAAACTCAACTTGTACACTTGTACAGCCGAGGAGTCACTTCCCTGGGTGTAGTGTGTAATTCACAACTACACTTACTGGCAAACTACTATGAAGACTCCTATTCTATATAAATAGGCCGGGGCGTACAGCCGATAATGACTCATTTAAGGCAACTGTCCTGACTAAGTATCCCGCCTTAGTCTCTGATAAATGTTAGAGCACGTCTCAGTACGTTTCAGTACATGTGCTCCTTCCAACTACTGAGTACTGACTGCTGTGAGAAAGTGCTCCAACCGCCTTCCCCCGCCGCTGCTAAAGGGGGAAGAAGGGGAGGGGGGGATTGCGACACAGGCACATATAAACATGCGCCCATACCCGCTCCCTGCGCAGTCTCTACTTTATTTTTAAAAATTCTTTTGATCAAACAAAGGGGGCTAAATGAATAGTGATAGTTTCTTTGTCAAGGGCAACTCTCCTGCTGCAAAATATGTGAAACTCAAACTGACTAAACAGAGGAAAATAAGGTAAATTAATTGGGGAATGAGAGTGTCTGGGCGCGGAAATTCTTATGGTAAGTTAATGGCAGTGAGGGGCTATTCTGTATTGTACATCTCGAGTTCGTACCCTGACTCTCTCTCTCTCTCTCTCTCTCTCTCTCTCTCTCTCTCTCTCTCTCTCTCTCTCTCTCTCTCTCTCTCTCTCTCTCTCTCTCCTCGTTTACTGTCTTTTCTCTTTCATCATTCTTACTTTCTGCATTGCGTTATCTCGCTGTACATAACAGTATATATATATATATATATATATATATATATATATATATATATATATATATATATATATATATATATATATATATATATATATATATATATATATATATATATATATATATAAAGTGGTACCTCGGCATATGTCCTTAATCCACTCTAAATCCTTAGACCTACACCAAGCAGGACGCATACCAAAGAAATTTTTCCCATAAAAAATAAAGGAAAATTATTAATCCATTCCCATGAAAAAAAAAATCGCATTGTTATTAGCATATTATACAGTATATTGATGGGGTTGTATAGAATAATTTAAACGTTGATTAATACTAAAATACATACTGTATTTGATGGCATACAAGATGCACGGGGATATAAGATGCTCTCCCATTTTAGCAGGGCATATTCAGGGAAGAATTTTTTAATTTTTTTTTTATTTAAGGATGTAATGTTTAAAGCAAGCTAGTGGTACAGCTGAACAAAAAGCAAGTAATCACAATAGTAAAAACATCCTACATGATTGCAGTAATAAAACAGAGGTAGTGGCTTAGTTATAGAGGCGAGGCAAAGAACGCAGCCCAGCTACCAAGATTTCAACAACACACTTGGCATATTACTGAACAGGGCCGCGATTTCGCTTTTAACATTTCTTTATATCACATTTGGGTTTAGAAATATGATATAGCACCCTTACCTATGTGTAAATCTTTGGGTGTACGGATGAAGGAAATTTCAAAATTAAGTCTATGGAAGGCCTCACATTCACATGTAAGATGCAGGATGATTTTTGGAGCCATTTTTATGAAGAAAGGTGCGTCTTATATGCCTTAAATACGGTAAATACAAAAGTAATTAGATGAAATAAATGAAAATTTAACTTCACTTTACCTTTTAGAGAAGAGTCGAGTGCCTACTAGGATGGTGCTGAGAAAGGAGAAAGGGATGTTATTGTTTGGAAGGAGAGTCCCACCAGCCTGACAACACTGTTTGTGGGCAGTCGTGAGCTTGCCTCGAGAGAGGTAAAGAAGGGTAGCATGCAGTGTTGTGACTCATTTTGACCCATACAGGTTCTAGCACGCTAATCGCTTTCCAAACAAAGGCTGTATACAAAGCGAATTTTTTCGTGTCCTAACAGGACATATACTAAGTTGGACCTATTTCAAAGTGGACGCATACCAAGGTACCACTGTATATATACATATCTTCTTCTTTCGGCTGCTCCCATTTAGGGGTCGCCACAGCGGATCACTCTTCTCCAATGTGCTCGGTCTTCTGTGCCTTCCTCTGTCACGCCCACCACTTGCATGTTTCCCTTCATAGCATCCATAAACCTTCTCTTTGGTCTCCCTCTCTTCCTCCTACCAGGTAGATTCATGTCTATCATCCTCCTCCCCACATACCCTTCGTCACTTCTCCTGACATGCCCAAACCACCTCAGCCTAGCCTCCCTTGCTTTGTCCCCAAACCGACGTACGCGTGTTGTTCCTCTGATGTAATCATTTCTGATTTTGTCCATCCTCGTCACCCCAAGAGCAAATCGCAACATCTTCAATTCCGCTACTTCCAATTCCGCTTCCTGTTTTTTCGTTAGTGGTACTGTTTCCATACCCTACAGCATTGCGGGTCTCACTATTGTTTTATAAATCTTTCCCTTTGTTCTTGCGGAAACAATGTCACATGTCACTGCTGCCGTCTTCCTCCACCCATTCCATCCCGCTTGCACTCTCTTCCTTACCTCCCTACCACAGTCTCCATTACTCTGTACCGTGGACCCCAGATACCTAAATTCATCATTTGCACATCTTGCAGCCTTATTGTCTCCCCATCACCTCCATTGAGACACATGTACTCAGTCTTGGTCCTGCTCACTCTCAATCCCCTTCTCTCTGGTGCATATCTCCATCTCTCTAACTCTGTCTGCACTTCTTCCCGGTTTTCGCAACAGATCACTACGTCCTCTGCGAACATCATAGTTCGTGGGGATTCCTGTCTGACCTCATCAGTCAGTCTGTCCATCACTGCTGCAAACAGGAAGGGGCTCAAAGCCGATCCCTGGTGCAGTCCCACCTCCACTCCGAAATCGAAACCACTGTATATATATATATATATATATATATATATATATATATATATATATATATATATATATATATATATATATATATATATATATATTATGACCCATGTTCAGCCCCTCCCACAGCTCCCACTGACTTGGGTCAACTTCCCTAAGCCACCTCCTATGTAGCTTAGTGCAGGGCACAAATACAACGAGTCCAGACACATGTTAGTCGTCCACAACTATCAAATCTCTGAGAATGCCAGTCGGTTTAACCACCTACCGATAAAGGAGTATAATAACCGCCAAGCAAACCCCAATTTACTGGGAAAGAATCACAAATCATGTGCAAGGTGATACACAGCTGGGACGAAAGACACACAAGTATGAGGCTTATAATATTCTGTGAGCTACTGCCTTCTTGAGACAAACCACGCACACTCACAGAGCATTATATCCCCCTGCACATGAGTAGCATACATGCGGTCCCCTGAAGGACTACAGACACACATAACACACACACACACACGCAGAGTTATGAAATCCTCTGGTTTCAGATCTTCCACCAGCAAGCTCTTAACACTAGTTGCATTTAACAGGACAAAACACTAATGAAACAGATACACAAAAATTAACCTGACCAGAGATGGTCAGAGAACCACTTCCAGACTCCTGACAAGACACAAACAATCAGAACACAGTGACAGAGGTGGTAAGACTCTGTAGTCCACCACAATTTAACTGGCACAACACTCCGCCAAATCCTTGACTGGTGCTTATCCTACCTAACACAGCAGGAGCGTACTGCCGATAACACTCAAGTGGTAATTACTAGTAATAGCCCTCTAAATATAACCACACCCCTGACCATGCATGCCATCTGGGAGGGGGAGGTGGAGGAGGCGGGGATGTGGCCGCAGCCAGCACGCTCCACACAGGAAACAAGCTCACCTGCAAAGAAACTATAATTTTGTAAAAATTATTATTGGCTAACTACAGGGGCTGGATGGGATCAAATTTCTTTGTATGGGAGGGCAACACTTCTACTATTTTATGTATCATTTTCAAAATCTTAGGGGGAGAGAGAAGTGGACGAAAATTTGAGGGGAATAAGGGTGAGTAGTTAGTATATAAAGTCTATACAAAACGGAGTAAGGGTGGGCATAAACTATCATACTTCAGGCACCCTCTCTCTCTCTCTCTCTCTCTCTCTCTCTCTCTCTCTCTCTGCACTACTCTTTATATATATATATATATATATATATATATATATATATATATATATATATATATATATATATATATATATATATATATATATATATATCCACGGAATCGGATGTGTCCTCGGATGCAAATGCGGACATCCGATACATCTCTAAAGTGCATGTATTCTCTCTCTCTCTCTCTCTCTCTCTCTCTCTCTCTCTCTCTCTCTCCACACACACACATGTGTGTGTGTGTGTGTGTGTGTGTGTGTGTGTGTGTGTATGAGTGTGTGTGTGTGTGTGTGTGTACAAGTCACACCTTCCCACAGATGCCAAGAACCGCTGGTCACTAACCACACCACAGATGGGTTGGAGGAGAAGTCATGCCAGAAGGAAGTGGACAGCTCACTCCCGTGCCTTGCTTAGCCAAGAGACGTGAAGTACAACCAAAACTTACTAATGTGGAAATATTTCGTGGAATGGAACATGGAGGAACAGCTCGGGGAGGTGTAGCTGATGGGAGTGGTGTAATATACTGCTTCATATAGGGTTACATGTTTGTTACGGAACAGCACCTATCCATGAGTTGATATGTACCAGGATGAACTACGGTTAATTAGTCGGAGAAGAAATGCGAGTACATTTTAATCGAGAGATAGCGGGCTTATAAACCCATTAAACAACAGATAAAAGAGAAAATTATGCACCAACACAAACCTATTACAATGAGTAAAATTGTACTCGTAGTGGAGATTTAAGGATGTGTAGGATGTTCAGAAATAAGTTAAGACTGAGTCAATGCAAAAGTCTTGTACAAACGCGTTGGCATAAACTTTGGCATAGAAAAATTTGTAAAAGGATACTGAAATGGGGGAAGTAATGTTTTTTTTGTTGACTAAGTGGAAATTTCCGCTTGTATCACACACAATATCAATGTGTTACTGGTAAATAAATTGGAAAGTCATATGAATGGGTAATTAAGGTTAATCTAGCACAAACTAACTAGAAATATAATAGAAATAGAAAGTGAGGAGGATGCGCTTCTTTTGTTTTTATGATGTGGCAAGGAGGTAAGGAGGCAGCGAGTACCCCAGCTTGGAACAATAGCTTGCCAGCAGCCGCCACTAGCACAAAAGTCCTATTAAGACGCATTCTCGCTACTCCACTGGTTTCCTTTAGTTAAATTCGCTAAGTTAACAGTAACTTAGAAATCAGAACAACTGGATATCTCAAGGAAGCTCCTGTCTTAGCTTGGTGTTCCAAGCCGCTGGCTTGGAACACCAGCGAGCATCACTCATCCTTGGCTGTCCATATAACTCCCAGCCACGTGGTCTACAGCTAAGTTATCACTTACTTATAATCATATTTAGTGATGCTTTCTGAGATTATGACATAATCTCAGAAAGCATCACTAAATATAATCCACTCACCCTATTGCCTCCCGGCTAACACATTGTGTTAACCGGGAGGCTAACACAATGTGTTGACTGCGTTTGTGCCCGACTTTTGCATTAACTGAGTCTAACTTATTTCTAAACATCCTACTCATTCATAAATACCAAGAGATAAAATAGAAGCTGCTGAACCTTTAAAAAGCCTTGAACAGGTGAAAATCTAATGGCTTCCTAAGACACTTGAAAAGACACTGAAGAAATGATTGAATGGGTAAAAGGTACAAATAAGAAAAAGAGGATTTGACAACTTGCCATAAGCAGAAATGGTGGTATGTCTTGACAGAAAACATGGCGGTCAAGGCAGTCAAAGAATTCTGTATAAAACTGTTTAGTGGTAACAATTAGAAAAATGAAGGTCCTATGCGTAAAATTAAATCTAGAATATTATTCTCCTTTGCAGGTTCCAAGATTGCTTGCTTTAAAAAAAACTGTCCTGAATTCAGCCTTCAGCGTCTCCCATCTTCAGACTCTAGTCAATATTCCCAAAAACTAAAATCTCTCACCACACATACGTGGTTGTATCTGCCTGCTCTATTTATCTCCCGCCATAGTGAGCTGTTAGCTTCTTTTGTAGTATTCGCTGGCTTGCACACTAATCCTAATACTATTGATTGTGATCCTTCCTTGATATCAACCTATATTGACTCTGCTATGCTATCTATTTTTGTGTTCACAACATTGTAATATGTCCCTAACATAAATAAAGTGTGACGCCTCTTTCTTTCTTTCTTATTCTCCGTGTTTGTGAAATTGTGTATAACCATCTATCTGAACTTCTGGATGAAATAGTTTTCTTGACATAATATCTAAGCAAGTTACTCTTAGTGTTATCGTACTCGATGTCAGAATGTCTACTCAGTTCTCCCCAGCTTTGCCTTCAAATTAAACCTTAATGAACACACTTGGCAATACACTGTGGTGCCATGAATTAGAGGACGGTATAAAATAAGCTTTGCCAAAATGTCTCATTGATCCAACTGTTTTGTTTAGAAGATAATAAAAAAAAAAAGATACCTCATAGGGTCTGAAATGGATGATAATAAAAATAACTTCAGTCGTCGGTGGACCTGTCTACGGTTCATACAAAGCACTCTAAATGGAGAAACAAAAACAAACAAACAAACAAACAAACAAACATTACCATTATGAGTGTTTTTTGAGGTGAACGCGCGGAAAGCTCTCTATATAGAGAAACAAAACATATAAAACGTATATTTTGAGTATTTTTCTCTTAGTTCGGTACCAACACGACAATATGCATACAAAGCACTCCAAATGAATAAACAGAAAAACATAACCAAAAACATGTATTATGAGTGTTTTTTAAGCTTGTTTGGTACTAAAGCGCTAAAAAGCATGCAAACATCCATTTTAGAGAACAACTTTACCAAAAAAGTGTAATTTGAGTGTTTTAAGCTTGTTATATGGAGTAACGAGACTACATTATCAGAAACGTGCCATTTGGGTGTTTATAACCGTATTAAGCACAAAACCTTAAAAAAAAAAAAAATGCAAAACACCAGATATGGGAAAACAAATTAACATTATCGAGAACGTGTCTTCAGATTGTTTTCGACATTGTTAGGTAGAAAACGGTAAAGAAAAAAAAAAAAAAAAAAAATATATACTCGTATATATATATATATATATATATATATATATATATATATATATATATATATATATATATATATATATATATATATATATATATATATATATATATATATATATATAATTACAATAAATAGGCTTGTAAATACAAAAAAATTAAACATTTGCAATACCCAGAGTCGTGGGTGTTGTGCACGTTTTAATGTTTGTAATATGTAATATTTATATTAGCAGAAAAATTTCCATTTTCCTATGATAAAAAAAAAATGCATGCACACAAAACTGTAACAGAAAAATAGTACGAAATAAGCTCTAAATTTCAAGACTATTCTTGGATAACATTGTTTTGAAGTTATGTATTACCGCCATACACTATAAAGGAATTGAATATAAGTTGAAATAAAGTAAATGATCTTAATTGTAATTGCAAACTCGTGAAACGCGTTGCTATACAACATTTATATATCACAAAGTTATCAACTACTAGTACCTATATATATATATATATATATATATATATATATATATATATATATATATATATATATATATATATATATATATATATATATATATATATATATATATATATATATATATATATATATATATATATATATATATATATATATATATATATATATATATATATATATATATATATATATATATATATATATATATATATATATATATATATATATATATATATATATATATATATATATATATATATATATATATATATATATATATATATATATATATATATATATATATATATATATATATATATATATATATATATATATATATATATATATATATATATATATATATATATATATATATATATATATATATATATATATATATATATATATATATATATATATATATATATATATATATATATATATATATATATATATATATATATATATATATATATATATATATATATATATATATATATATATATATATATATATATATATATATATATATATATATAGTCTTTTTACTCTGACAGGCGATGCTACTGTTACGACGACGACGATGAGAACGAGGACGACGACGATTAGAGGCACAGCACGAACGACGGCAAAAACAACAGTGGTGACTTTTGTAAAGTTTAGCACCAGCAGCAGCAGCAGCAGCAGAAGGAGCAGCAGCAGCAGCAGCAGCAGCAGCAGCAGCAGCAGCAGCAGCAGCCGCAGCAGCACCAGCAGCAGCACCAGCAGCAGCACCAACAGTAGCAGCGGCAGCAGCAACAGCAGCACCAACAGCAGTAACAGCAGCAGCAACAACAACATTAGCAACAGCAACAACGGCAGCGGCAGCGGCAGCAGCAGCAGCATCAGCAGCAGCAGCAGCAGCAGTAGTAGTAGTAGTAGTAGTAGTAGTAGTAGTAGTAGTAGCAGCAGCAGCAGCAGCAGCAGCAGCAGCAGCAGAAGCAGTTGTTCTGGTAGTTATTGTTGAAGGAAGTAAAAGCAGCAATACCAACAAGAGCAGCAAGATCAGCGAGAGCAACAGCAGCAGCAGCACCAGCTTCAGCAGCACCAGCAGCAGCAGCAGCAGCAACAGCAGCATATTAAGTGTAATAGTCTCCAACAGATAAAACACGCGGTGAGAAGTAACACGAGGCATCCTGGACAAACACCTGTCCACCTCGGCCCTGCAGGAGCACCTCACCGGCCAGTGTTCTTTCAGTGTTAATTCACATCTCAGTCCTTTATGTATTGTTGTGCCGGCGAGGCAAGACGCCTTGAGGAGCGCCACGCGCCAGACATTCCTTCCCGGGCTGGTTTTCAACCTACGTCTGTCTTCACTTGTTAAATATAAATGTGTAGCAAGAAATATAATTACCGTCTTTCCTTCGGTATTTAAAACTATTAATGTCTTTATACATTTGGCATCCTTTAATCCATGCTTCCATTTTTGGCATTATTTTGGTTTCCTGCTGTAGTTTGTACGTTCATTATAAGAGTGAAATATACTCTCAAGTGTGAAAAACTGCGATATCTCTAAACACAGCCCATCACAGGTCAAACTTAGCCTGGTGCCACAGAAAGTTTGCTAAAACTAGCAAATAATAATTTTTCTTTACTATTCAATGTTTTCTGGAAACAAAGGCAATTCCTGGAGTATGAGGAATCCCTGTTCTCTTTCTTCGTCCCGGTGGAGGAAACACAAAGACGCTCACTCTCATTCTAGATTTACACCTTCACCACCACCACCACCACCATAAATAAAATAAAAAAATACACATAAATCTCTTGAACACGTGATGCCAGACCTTTAGAAGATTAGATATATTTCTGGATAGTTGGGATGAGTGGACACAGGTTTGCAAGTCTTATACAAGAACTGCCGCCTTTGGACAGAGTAATAAGACAGTCTTGTGCGGAAGAAAAAAGGAGGAATAGGAGGAAGAATACAGCAACATTCTCGCATGCATAGTTGAAGTTGAAGTGTGGATGTCTGAAACAGCAGCCTTGCCTGGCACTTTCACAATCAGTCCCCTGTTAGCGTACTTTCCTTTCATGAACCCCTGGAACTTTTTTCCCTCTCATCTCAAGGCGTCGCTAAACACAGCCCATCACAGGTCGAACTTAGCCTGGTGCCATAGAAAGTTTGACCAGTCGTAGTTTACATATATATGTTTCTTCCTCTGATGGCGGTGACGCTGCTGTTTCTTCCTCCGATAACAGTGGTGGTAATTCTTTTTCTTTGCTTCTTTTTCTTGTTTTATTCCTCTGATGGCGGTAATGCTGCTGCTGCTGCTTCTTCTTCCTCTGATGGCGTTGCTTCCTGTTCTTGTTCTTCTAAGACAGTTTGGTGGTCTGAATTGGTTGGTGATAGGGTATTCAGAGTGGGGATAGTAGGAGTACTGCACACTCACCTCCCTTGCTCCCCAGTCATAATTCAAGTCAGGTTGGTGGAAGACTGGGAAGGGTACGGAGGTGCTGCACACTCACCTCCCATGCTCCCCAGGTTACATTTGTAACATCAGTCAGGTTGGTTGTTTTTGGAGTTGCCGGGGTCAGTCAGTCAGGCCCACTCAGTCAAGGGAAGTGCTACGCAATCTCCTTGCCAAGATCAGAGGGGTGGTGGTGGTGGTCTGTACATTTGGAGTTGGTAGGATGAGTCACATTGGTGGTCAAAGTCAAACTGGGAGACTGGGAAGTGTAGGGAGGTGCTGCACACTCACCTCCCGTGATTCCCAGGGGCGGTCAGGATGGTGGGTCTTTGGAGTTGCCAGGATGAGTCACGGGAAGTGCTACGCACTCACCTTGCCAGGATCAGTTGCCAGGGTGGGGAGTACTGGTGGTGGTCGGTACAATTAGAGTTCCTAGGATGAGCCAGATTGGGGATCAAAGTCAAACTAGAAGGCTGGGAAGGGTAGGGAGGTGCTGCACACTCACCTCCCGTGCTTCCCAGGAGGGGTGGTGGTCTTTGGAGTTGTCAGGGTCAGTCAGGTTGGTATTGTTTTATTTTTATTATTTATTGTTGATTGCCAGACTCAGTCAATTTATTGAGGGGGAAGCAGAAGTTTTATTGTTTTTACTTTATTTATTTTTGTTTTTATTTATTTTTTATTTTTCATTTATTTTGGGAAGGGTAGGGAAGGGTAGGGAGGTGCTGCACACTCACCTCCCATGCTCCCCAGGTTACATTTGTAACATTTGTTGTTTTTGGAGTTGCGGGGGTCAGTCAGTCAGGCCCACTCAGTCAAGGGAAGTGCTAAGCACTAACCTTGCCAAGATCAGAGGGGTGGTGGTGGTGGTCTGTACATTTGGAGTTGGTAGGATGAGTCACATTGGTGGTCAAAGCCAAACTGGGAGACTGGGAAGGGTAGGGAGGTGCTGCACACTCACCTCCCATGCTCCCCAGAGTCAGTCAGTTTGGTGGTCTGTTGCCAGATTACAGTAAGATTTGTAGGTCAGTCAGGTTGGTTGTTTTTATGGTTGCCAGGGTCAGTGAGGCAGGTGGTAGGGAAGTGCTACGCACTCACCTAGCCAGGACAGGGTAGGATGTAGGGATGTATGGATCAGGGTCAGAGTGGGACACAGAGTAGGAGGTACTGTTGGTCTGTACATTTGGAGTTGTTCTTTGAAGTTGCCAGGATGAGTCAGATCAAACTGGGAGACTGGGAAGTGTAGGGAGGTGCTGCACACTCACCTCCCATGCTCCCCAGGGCCAGTCAGTTAGGTGATTACATATCTGTAAGTCAGTCAGGTTGGTTGTTTTTGGAGTTGCCAGGGTCAGTCAGTCAGGGTCAGTCCAGGGAAGTGCTACGCACTCACCTTGCCGAGATCAGAAGGGTGGTGGTGGTGGTGGTCTGTACAGTTGGAGTTGCTCTTTGGAGTTGGTAGGATGAGTCAGATTGGTGGTCAAAGTCAAACTGGGAGACTGGGAAGGGTAGGGAGGTGCTGCACACTCACCTCCCGTGCTTCCCAGGTGGGTGGTGGTCTTTGGGGTTGTCAGGGTCAGTCAGTTGGTATTGTTTTATTTTTATTATTTATTGTTGATTGCCAGACTCAGTCAATTTTATTGAGGGGGGAGTAGGAGTTTTATTGTTTTTGTTTTATTTACTTATTTTTTCATTTATCTTTTTTTTATTACTTTTATTATCTTTTATACCTATATATATTTTATTCTTTTTGGTCTGGCAGTCCGTAGACTTGGGGAGAGAAGGGAAGTGCTGTGCACTCACCTCCCTTGCTCTCCCGAGGTCCGAGGTGGTAAGGAGGTTTTTATTTATTTTTATTTATTTATTTATTTATCTTTATTTATTTATTTATTTTATTTTATTTATTTATTTATTTTTTTTTTTTTGCGTGGTAGGTTAGGAGACAAGGAAAGTGCTATGCACTCACCTTAATTCTTTATTTATTTTTTTTCTATCTTTTGCCTGGTAGGTTGGAAGAGAAGGGAAGTGCTATGCACTCACCTTTATATTTTTTATTCTGTTAGGTGGAGAGAAGAGAAGTGCTATGCACTTATCTTTATTTATTTATTTTTTAGTTTATTATTTTTTTTTTTATTTTTTTTTTTATTATTTTTTGCCTGGTAGTCCGTAGACTTGCCAGGGTTAGGTAGGGGAGAGAAGGGAAGCGCTGTGCACTCACCTCCCTTGCTCTCCCGGGGACCGGTAAGGCGGTGCCTTCCTCCCCTGGGGAGGGGTAGGGAGGTGCTGCGCACTCACCTCCCCTCCTCCCCGTGGGCAGTTCCATCACACATGGTGATGAAGGGATGCTCTTGCAAGGTTTTTGTGAGTTCCGAGAGGGGGGTTCGAACCTACGCGCCCCTCACTTCCCTCACGCCAAACTCAAAGTGCATCACTCTACCCACTGGGCCACGAGGGCCCTTTTTCTTTTTTTTAAAGTTGGTCTATTTCCCCATCTTCCCCATCTTTTTTGTAAAGTTGCTCTATTTAACCACCTTATGTTCACGCCAGTATGTATTAAAGAATTATGATGTGAATTATTTTCATAACGTTATTTATTTATTGTATTTTGTATGGGATATGACCGCTGGCATCCCACACACACTGGGTTCCCAAGACTGTCACTACGCCATGAAACCCCAACGGTAAACAAGACATATTTAAACACATCATTTCCCTTCCTGTGTTCATGCAGCACCAAAAGTTCAATAAGAAAAACTGCTGCTCATTCTAATGTGAACGTTCATCCCACAGTGATAATTAGATAACTGTTGACTTGTGGGAGTATGTCGTGGAGTACAAATAGCAGTAGGTAAGATCAGAGAACTTTACAGAGGCAGGAATTCCTTGGTTATGAAGCAGCCTTCTGGAACCCTCCCCTGTGCTGCACCACCACCACCACTACCGACAACAACAACAATAACAACAACACACCATTACACCTGTCCATCCTGCAGCACGAGAATGACTCAGCCCAGAGAACCACGGATTGCTTTATTCGTAATTCACGTCCACTCTCAACATAGACATCAATCAAATTATGTCACTGAAAAAAGTTGGTGAAGCACTCACTTCTTCACACAGGCTTTACTACCTATCAGCAGGATGAAAGCTTCCGACTGGGAGGAAGGGCGGCGTCGGGAAGGATTAAGAGAGAGAGGGTAGAAGGGACCAGCGGAGGCTGGAAGTGTGTTTATGCTTCATAGGTATAAAAAAGAAAACTGCATGAAAAAGAAGAAAGACCTGTGCCCCTCCCACCCCTGCTCCCCGCTTGAGGCGAAACGTAGTGAAGTGGTACTGTTGTTGTTGTTGTTGTTATTATTATTATTATTATTATTATTATTATTATTATTATTATTATTATTATTATTATTATTATTATTATTATTATATATTATTAATTATTATTATTACTATTATTATTATCATTAAAATTATTATTATTACCGTCACCATCGTCATCGGCACCATCATTGTAGTGTAGCTGGTTTGTGTCCTTTTATTTCCGCGTCGTATCTTGTAAGCTGTAAGTTTTAATAGTTCAGTATTTGTAACGATGGAGACCTTGTTTTTTATTCTTTCTGCTCTGCACGGTGTCATTGGCATTTACATCTATATTTCCTACTGGTTTTTTTTTCTGTTACTTATGTACTGAATCTATTTGTTTTGAAGAATTTATTTATTACCATACAACTTGATTTTCGCTCAAGTTAACATTTATATAGATTTACTTATTTGTGTTGTGTAGGATACTTTCTTCTTAAGTGTGTTGAGGTTTGAGTTTTTCTTCTTTTATGTTCACTAGGTAACGGTGCACACAGTAATTATAAATGTTACTAATAATGATAATACTGATTAAGGATGACAAACTAAACTGATGAATAAACATCGAAAAATTCATTTTAATAAAGCACATTTTGCATAGTGCTTTATAAGAAGCGCTGCGCACATGGACTTTAGAGATGCGATGTACCTTAAACTTAAAATGAAGCCCTAAGGCAGAGTGAGTGGTGGGTGGAACTGAAGGCAGTACACTCAGGGTTCCCAGATTACTGAAGCAGAAAAAGGCCAAAGCCAACAAAAAAAATAAGACAAAACGGTCAAACGCACTACAAAAAGACCCAAAAACATGCAGTAAAAAAACCCAAAGTTTATATTATTCCACTTCAGAATTTACCAAATATTACACGATGTGTACTGAGCACTGGGCTATAGCGGACTACTGGAGTGGCGATCTGTGTATACAAGTGCCACGTACTTCGTCAGTCCTTCGCCTGGGCCAAAAAACGGAAACGAATTCAAAGAATTCAATTCCAGTGTGAGAATACCGACAGTGGAAGAGAGTTACTTGTAACGGTATGTGCTAGGCAACTAGGCCTAAGGCCATACAGCTCCCGACGCCTCATCTGAAACCTGACCCCAATGCAATGTACACTAACTGAGATTGGTGGGTTCAGGAGTGAATGCAAAAATACTAACAACACATTATGAAAACGTTCTTGGCACAAAGAAGTGGCCGTGTTCATGATGTGTACCATATACCTACGTCCCTACTTCATAACCATGGGGAAGGACTTTCGCTCTGCAGGCATTATGTTATTGTAGCAGCAATGTCATAACAAGCTAATCGTTATTATTCCACACACTTGACCTTTGCTGAATATCATTTAAGTATTTTTTTCCTCATATAAAATTAATCAATGGGTGCACGCTGGCCACACTATATCAACTGGCGCGCGGGCCTACAGTTCAATCACACTGCTCTAGACATTTTTCTTTCCCACTCGACATAAATATAAACAACCAGAACGATCGCTTTTGGGGGATGGAAAACGAGTTTACCAATGACTCATCATAACAAAATATACGGTACTACCATAGACAGCACCTTATCAACGTACTCCTGGCTTGTTCATGAACACAGGTAGCTGTTGATAGGAAGCCTTAAATTACATCAGCCGCTTGAAAAAAAAAAAAAAAAAAAAACACGCCAGAGTTCAGCCGTGGACTCGCGCGTCATCAGCATCATCACCCAGTTGATTTGTCCAATTTTCCCTTATTGTTATTCAATAGCAATACGAGAAAATGGGAAAAACTGCAAGGATAACCATGGTAACAAAAGGAAAATAAAGGAAAACATACGTGCACTCAACAACTTGAAAAAAAAAAGTTATGTCTTAGGTGGCGGTGAACAAACTTACCATATTAAATAAACTTGTTATGGCCAAATGGAGCATATATAAGCAACATATTAAAAAAATAAATAAATAAAAAAAAATAATAATAATAATGTAATTCATGGCAAAACTAGATATGCATAGACCAAATGCATGAAAAAAAAAAAAATTATGTTTTGGCCTAAAAAAGGCGAATCTGGCAGTCCTGATCTCCGACAACGTGACGTCATGCGCGGAAAATTGAAAAAAAAAAAAAAAAAGTGTAACAAAAGTGGGCTTGCTGGGTTCTCTATACTGTGCCTGGCGCTTTCAAGAGAGGCATCAGTCAATCAGGCTCCGGCTACCATGCGACTCCTATAAGAGTGCACTTCTCGTAAAGGAGCGCCGCACTCCTGCAGCAGTGACCCCTGGTACCTCAAATCCCTATGACAGTCACTGATTGGGTCCTTGAGTTTTCAATGCCCCTCACAGCTAATTGTTCATCATGTGATGAGAGAAGGAGGAGGAGGAGGAGGAGGAGGAGGAGGAGGAGGAGGAGGAGGAGGAGGAGGAGGAGGAGGAGAATAAAAACAAAGCCCAAACAGCAAAAGTTCCTGAGGTCTTTACTGGGCTGTTTGGGTAACTACTCTACGCTAACTAGTGGAAGAGACAAACAGGATAGCACAGAAAGAGGAACCAAACGAATACAAAAGAAGTCCAAACAGTAACAGACCAAGAGGTCCTTGTAAGTCTGTTTGGGTAACTATTCTACTCTATTAGTGGTAGAGAAAGGATAGCACAGAAGAAGGGTCCTTCCATCCCCCACCCCCAATCCCTCCAGGCAAGGGTCACATGAAAAATGGTACCATGTTGTACAGAAAAAACAACATAGAGTGTGAGAGGAAACTAAGAAAGACAGGAGGACTACTTCGACCACATACAATCTACATACCAGTACGGAGTGAACGTGTTCGTTATTCAGACATGAACAATGACAACCGGGAATTAGTGTCTACATACTTGTCAAGACAGGTTTTCAATGAGTGAACAGTGCCTGAGTTAACGACGCTTGATGGAACACAATTCAACATATTTATGACACGATTGAAATAAAATGTTTGGCTTCATTTGTTTGAAATCGCTTACCTATTATTTGCTATTGTTTCTTGTAATATTAGACATGTTGAATCTTAGGAAGAATTCCGGTCTGATATTTGTGAAAGCCTTAAAAGTTTAGTAAAGCAATATCAGATCCCCTCTTAGCCTGCGTTTGGAGAGGGAGAATAGATCTCGTTCTTTAAGGCGTTCCTTGTAGGGTTTATTGCGAAGCCTTCGAGTAATTTTCGTTACTCTATTTCGTATTGTT
>NC_087157.1:21428115-21450615 GCF_035594125.1 Scylla paramamosain | reverse complement strand
GGATACCGAAGTACAGTCTTGTCTCATAAAATGTCATAAGAAATAAATATGAAAGAAGGAACCGTCATATTTACTTTTTCATTGTCTGTGTTCTTCAGCGCCAATGAAATGTTGTAAAAAATATATAGATTTTTATCTGAGGTGACAGGAAAGACACATTCTCTCTCTCTCTCTCTCTCTCTCTCTCTCTCTCTCTCTCTCTCTCTCTCTCTCTCTCTCTCTCTCTCTCTCTCTCTCTCTAAGTAGGCATCACCCATTTTTAGCACTTAATTTCATTTTTTTTTCATTTCAATCTGCTACACATTTTCCCACTTTAGTGCTTTATTTCCTCATATTTTCCTTGTTCATTACCGCAGTTTGTTTATTTTTCCAAGTTAAAGCATGCTATTTTCTTTCCTCACTTTCCTTTAAGCATGATGTCATTCTCCGAGAAACTTCAGCCACCTACTAATATTAGATTACATTCTCTTCCTAATGTCACTTGTTCACTACGGCTTATATCTTTCAATGTTTTCTTTTTTTCACTTCTTTCTGTTATTTTCTGGCTTTTTTTCTTTTTTGTGTGGTGCTATGACTGTCAATGTGTGTGTGTGTGTGTGTGTGTGTGTGTGTGTGTGTGTGTGTGTGTGTGTGTGTGTGTGTGTGTGTGTGTGTGTGTGTGTGTGTGTGTGTGTGTGTGTGTGTGTGTGTGTGTGTGTGTGTGTGTGTGTGTGTGTGTCTGTGTGTGTGTGTGTGTGTGTGTCTGTGCGTGTGTCAGCATATATATACATTTACTTGTCTATACGATTGAAGCTTTTTTTTTTCATTCTTTTTTTACTTTAAACTTTCTTTTTCATTCTCTCCGATTTTATGTTTGTGCTCTCTCTCTCTCTCTCTCTCTCTCTCTCTCTCTCTCTCTCTCTCTCTCTCTCTCTCTCTCTCTCTCCAATACATTCTTACTTTTAAAACTCTTCGTCAGCCTTCGGGAATCCTAAAACTGCAACAAACTGCCAGCATCACACTCAGTCCCTGTGCTTCCCTGAGCAGTAAAGGGCGGACGTTGTCATCTCCCGGCATTACTCCTTCGAGACGCACAGTACAATATGTAAGTTCGTGTAGCGTCTTCATATTGACCGAAGAGATGAAGAATGTATGTCAGTACGTATATCAGTATATCTTTGACCTTCTGTCTGTCTTGTGTGGGTGGGTGCGTGATTGGATGGGAGTCTCTGTCCCCAGCTTATGTGCAATTTTGTGTATTGTAATGTATCTGTTTGTCTGTCCGTTTGTCTATTATTTCACACACAAACACACACACACACACACACACACACACACACACACACACACACACACACACACAATCTCAACATTTGCTTTTTCCAAATGTCGCAAGAAAGAAAAAAGAAAGAGGAAGAATAATGTGCACGATATATATGCATGTATATTGTGTTGCAAGACATCCAATCTCTCTCTCTCTCTCTCTCTCTCTCTCTCTCTCTCTCTCTCTCTCTCTCTCTCTCTCTCTCTCTCTCTCTCTCTACATGGTTTCAACACAATTCCAGTGATCCACACAACAATATACAAAATTTATGATATGCATTTTTAATTTCTAGTAAGGTAATTCATAGAGTAGCAGGAGAATTGTGTGTATTTTTGGCGACAGGAAAGTGTGTGTGTGTGTGTGTGTGTGTGTGTGTGTGTGTGTGTGTGTGTGTGTGTGTGTGTGTGTGTGTGTGTGTGTGTGTGTGTGTGTGTGTGTGGGCGCCTCTGTCTGCAACTTGATTCACAGGAGGAATAATTTTTTTTTGTGTCTTTTTTGTTTTATAATGTTTTGCTTTCCTTTGTTTCTCTAGGTTTATATGTAAAATCTCTCTTTTTTATCCATTGCTCGTGTGTAAGTTACCAAACATGAACATACAAATATTTTCGTTATGCGAAATTCAGTCTGTCTGCCTCAAAGTTTCTGATATTTTTCTATTTGTAATGATTCTATATATGAATGTTTGTTTACTATTTCATTTGGCATATGCACCCATCAGTCAGTGTGTCTTTGTGTCTTTGTCTGTCCTGCTTTCTGAATGTCTGATGTGCTGGCTGACTCTCTAATGTCATTTCCTTCTAACATAGTACATACCTTTATTTATCTTAGTTTGTTTACCATGATTTACAGTTGCATTTCTATATGTTCTGTCCATCAATATACAGGTAATTTCTCTCTTTATCTGATTCATCGCTTACACTTCCACTTTCTTCTTATTTGTTTATGTATATTGCTCTTCAACCATCCTGTGTTTCTTCACTTACCTACCCATTCGTCGATGTTTTATCTGTATACGAGTATCTCTCCATATCTAATACTTCCACCTTCTTATCAATCAACGGGAATTTATCAACATATTTTCCCACCTATGTACTATTATCAATGTCTATCTGTCTGTCTGTCTATTTATCTAATCTATTTTCTACTTACTGAACTGTTTATCTTCCATCTATATATATTTATATCTACTTATATACCTATTCATTTATTCATGTATCTATCAATCTATCTATCCATCCATCTGTCCATCTATATATCAATCTATTTATCAGCCAGTCGATCTATTTAACCATTTACCCATCCAGCCATCTATCTGTAAATCTACCTGTTCAACCAGATACCTATTCATTAATCAATTCGTCAGACCAATAACACATTTCTCTATCTGCGCCTGAACATACTCACCGACCCATCTCCCCGCTCACCGCCACTGTACCGAGATAATGCACCCTCAATACACTCCTATACTCGGCGGCGGCTAGGCAACGCTATTTCGACATGTTCCACTAAGCATCCCTGCTTATAAGGGGAGACAAGGCCCTGCTAATGCTACGGGACTGGAGGAGGAGGGGGAGGAAGAGGAGGGGCGTCTGTTGCAAGCATTATGTCGGCGAAAGGAAGGATGGAACGTAAGGGAGAGAGGATGAAGGATGGTGGAGCAAGGGAAGAGAAGAGAGGAATTCTTGAAAATGGGAGAAGTTGAGAGTGAAGTGTGGTGGTAGTGGTGGTAGTAGTAGTAGGAGTAGTAGTAGTGGTGGTGGTTGTGGTGGTATAGTTCGTAATTTTTCTGTTCCTCCTTCTTGTAGATTTTTTCACTCTACTAAAAATTGTATTTTTTTTTTTTTGTCTTTTGCACAAAATAGAAAAAAAAATCAACATTTCCGAAAAGACGGTATTCAAAAGGAAGTAAGCTTCTTCCTTTTGCTTCCTGCTAGCTTACTTTACTAAAGGGTAGTTAATCTAAATTAATTCCAAAGCGATATGTAAAGACCTGAGGGAGTGTTTGTTTTGGTTATCCTATGTAATCACATGTTGTAATCCTCATTTTCTTCGTCCGCATTATCCTGTTATTGATCAACTTTGTGATTTTAAGTACTAGAGGTCAAAGTTGCAGGCGATAACCTGTGAATCCAGCCCTAAAGGGAAAGGTACACAAACACAGTGACCGAAGCTGTGGCCTGATTGACTGCCGCCTCCCTGGAAAGCGCAACGCAAGGATTCTGCACCACCCCTCAACAACCAAACTGTGCCTTCACCTGCGCTACGCACACACCACATCACACAACTATCATGCAGTTACACTCTCCCTCACAAACAAAAGTAGACAGACCACAACTCTTTCCCTCACTATTCTCTCAAGTTCTATGTGGTTTTTCTATACCACGTGGTATCAATTCCTGTATCTTGTCAGCTTCTGCTGGAGAGATTGGTGGGGTGGAACCTTCTGTACTATTCTGTATCTCCCATTAATAGTTAATGTAGAATAATTATCCAAACAGCCTCGTAAGTAACTCAAGGTTTGGTCTTCCGTTGCATTTCTTTGTATTCCTTTGTGTTCTTTCCTCCTCCTCCTCCTCCTCCTCCTCCTCCTCCTCCTCCTGCCTGCTGCTGGATGTGATGGCTCATGAATAACATGTGAATATGTTCTTAAACCACTCAGTGAAATCATAATTCGAGCAGAGAGAGAGAGAGAGAGAGAGAGAGAGAGAGAGAGAGAGAGAGAGAGAGAGAGAGAGAGAGAGAGAGAGAGAGAGAGAGAGAGAGAGAGAGAGAGAGAGAGAGAGAGAGAGAGAGAGAGATTCATGGCAAAAAGTAAATTCTTTCATACAAATGCACCACATTAAGCTCCTCCAGCGTAAGACTGTATAATTATCAGGCAGGAAGCGCGGAAGTAAACACGTCAAGTCTATGGAGAAGGCAGGGCGTGTTTCACTTGCTGGTCTTGCCTCTCACTTTTTTAATATACGTTTTCTTTTTTTTTTGCTTTTTTTTTTTTCCTTGCATGGATTGACAAGGTGTGGAATAATTGTAAGAAAATACAAATTATACAAAAACTGAATTGGTGTAACTCCAGATAATAATCCTGCTCTTTACTACAACAACAACGACAACAATAACAAAAACAACAACAACAACAACAACAACAACAACTACTACTACTACTACTACTACTACTACTACTACTACTACTAGTAGTAGTAGTAGTAGTAGTAGTAGTAGTAGTAGTAGTAGTAGTAGTATAGTACTACTACTACTACTACTACTACTACTACTACTACTACTACTACTACAAGTAGTAGTAGTAGTATAAGTAGTAGTAGTAGTAGTAGTAGTAGTAGTAGTAGTAGTAGTAGCACCAGCCAAGGAGCCATGTCGTCGCATGGATGAGGTGCCGTCTCTCATTCTCCCTCCTCAGATCTGCCCTCCTGTGTCTCAGGGGGACAAGGCATTCCACTCCCATACCTGCAGACTTAGGAGGCCTCGACTGCGAGGCTACAGTGGTGGAGAGTGGCATAAGAGTAGATAGAGTAGAGGTAGAATGAATTTATAGTTAACAACTAATGTTTATATTATAGAGTATTAGATATGGTTGGATGCCACAGTCATTAGCGGGAGCTGGGGCTAATGACCTCCAAGTAATGGAGCCCCTAATTGACATATCAATAAACATGGGGTGGAGGTATTATTCTTTGTAGAAGTAGTAGTAGTAGTAGTAGTAGTAGTAGTAGTAGTAGTAGTAGTAGTAGTAGTAGTAGTAGTATACTACTACTACTACTACTACTACTACTACTACTACTACTACTACTACTACTACTACTATTGCTACTACTACTGTTATTAACATTCAGCTAATAAGACTCAGGAAAGATTTGTCTTTCTCCAACCCTCTGTGCTTCTTAAAAACATGGAGCTGCATTTGGAAATAAAAATTCAAATAGCTGAACACAAAAATCATTTAGATGCAAAAGATATCGGACGGTTCAACTTGAGTAAACTGGAGTAAACAATGCAATACATGTTTAATTTAGAGTCAGTATAAAATGGTATTCTTACATTTCCATATAGCCATTATTTATACTCACGCTCTCATATCTTCTTGGCGAATGGCAAACAGAGGAAGAAAAAAAAATCTTTTCAGTTGCCGCTTCCATACATTCAGACAAAAAAAAAAAAGATAAAAAATTAAAAGTCAATAAAAAAACTAAATATGTTTCTGGAAGTGCCTCAATACTCTTAAAACAACTAGTCACAGGAAGGGGAAAAAACAGAAACAGGCAGAGAATTCCAGAGTTTACCAATGAAAGGGATGAAAGAATGAAAATATTGCTTGACTCCTGGACTATTGAAAGGGAACTTAAAGACTTCTATCACGTCCCCTCTTAACCTACGTCTCTCTAAAGAATGTAAATTTAATGACTTCAATCTCGCCTCGTAAGGAATACTCCTCATCCCCTGTATCCTTTCTGTCATTCTCCTCTGTACTGATTCTAATACACCTATATCTTTCCTGTAATGTGGAGACCAGAATTGCACAACGTAGTCTAGATGAGGTCTGACCAGCGCCAAGAATATCATTAATATTACTTCCGGCCTTCTACTTTTAACACTCCTAAAAATTAATCCTAGTACCCTATTTATCCTGTTTCTAGCCTCTATGCATTGTTTTCCTAGACGGAGTTCACAGCTAACTATAACTCCTAAATCTTTCTCGTACCCTGTAACTACCAGAGATTGTTCGTTTAATGTGTACCTACTGTGTGGGTTTCCTCTACCTACGCTAAGTACTTTACATTTATTGATATTAAATTGCATTTGCCATATGTCCGTCCATTCATTCATCCTAAATCTGCCTGCAAGGCGAAGGCACCCGTTTCTGATCTCATTAATCTATCTTTGTGTCATCCGCAAATTTACTAACATCACTACTAATTCCACTAACCAAGGCATTGATATATATTAGAAATAACAATGTCCCTAATACTGATCCCTGTGGCACCCCACTGATTACATGACCTCACTCGGATTTCCAGCCGTTTATTACAACTCTTTCTCGCCTGTCGCTAAGCCCTAACCTTTCTCAGGAGCCTTTCATGGGGTACCTTGTCAAATGCTTTACTAAAGTCCAGATACAAGATATCATAACTATCACCATTATCTAGTGCCTCGTACACTTTACTGTAAAAACTTAACAAGTTTGTCATGCAAGACTTCCCCTTCGTGAAGCCATGCTGTGATTAATTTATCAAGTTATGTTTGTCTAAATGTTCCCTAATGTTCCTCGCTCTTATTAACTCTAATATTTTACCTATAACTGAATTTAAGCTGACAGATCTCATTAAGCTTAAGATTAAGCTGACCTCTCTCATTTCAGCATGACCTGACATTCCACCATACTCACACCCATATACCCCTCCCTCTCTCCTCCGCCCCTTCGGAACACATCTTACCTCCTCTTGTCCTACACCCTCACACCTCACCTCACCTCTCACATCTTGCCTTATCTCTCTCAACTCCGTCCCGGACCTGACCTCACCCTGCATCCGTTGCCAGTCAACTCCTTGGAGGTACCTTTTTAATTCCTCAAATTCTGCTCTCCTAAAGTCAAGTATTTTACTAGTGTTTTTCTTCTAAAAGTTTCTTCCCATTTTAAATTGTACCTAATTTCCCTATGGTCAATGTTACCTAGCTGTCCTCCAACCTCTACCTACGTGATTGCTTCCTCCCTGTTAGTAAGAATTAAATGTAGAATATTATTCCCCCTTGTGAGTTCTACGACTACCTGTTTTAAAAAATTATCCTGAATTACCTTAAAAAATTCTGCTTCCTTCTTACCCACCATCAGACTCCAGTCGATATTCCTAAAATTAAAATCTCCTACCACACATACCTGACTGTACCTGCCTGCTCTATTTATTTCCTGCCACAGTGAGGTGTTAATTTCCTTTGTACTGGTCGGTGATCTGTACACTACTCCCACTACTGTACATTGCTGTACTACTACTGCTTTCCTATCTGTTTTAAATCTACTGTTAATACAACACGGTAATGTGTCCCTAACGTATAACGCGACGTCTCCTCCTCTCCTGTTTTCCATATCTTTATAGAACAATGTATAACCATCTATCTTGACCTCTGGATTAAATACTTTTCCTCACATATCTAACCAAGTTTCAGTTAAAGCAATGATATCAAATTTCTCTACACACACTATTCTTCTAAGCAAGTCTATTTTATTCAAAATACTGCTACATTTTGTGTGGTAAATATTTAAGCTATTTCTCATCTTCCCTGAGCTAGCTACCTTTCTAGATTTAACTAATTTCTCCTAAGTTTACTCCTCACAACACCTTCTTTCCACAACCCTTTCCCGTATATGAAGTGAGTTATGGCAAATAATTGGCGCATTTTGCGCGCTCGAGCTCGATCTGTAGTGATGAGGCGATAGTTGTGCGAGTTGCGAGGCAGAAACCTTCGCCCACATGCCGATAAATCGAAATATGCAAAATACAGCAAAAAAAAAGGTGAGTCTGACGAAGAAATTAAAAAAAATAACAAAGATACGCCTTCAAAAGTTACCAAGAAGTGTTTCCGAAAATGAAATCGAAACTTTTATATACGATGGACATCAAAAGGTGCTCCTGGCCAAATCATCGTTGTGCCCTCCAGGGCCAGGCGGGAGCGGTGGGGTGTACAGATGTGCGGTAACAAAAATAGAGCCCCCTCGCTCCGCTACGGGAATGATCCCTCCAAAGATATTAAATACGTTACTAAATGATTAAGAAAATCATAAATTATCTTTCATTCGCTGACAAGGAAAATAAAAACGTGAGGAAAACTAATATTTTCAGAAATCTACAACGACGAGCCTCTAAAAAAAGGGAGACAAATAGTGTGGGCCGGCTCTAGTCATCAAGGCCCACGTCACCTTGACTTTTCAAGGCGACAATCAACACACACAGAGACAAATAAGAACACTTCACAGAACTATACAAGCTTTCCTCTCTTTGATTTTACTTGAATAAAGCTGCAACAAAGGTTATGACGCTAAAAAGTTACCTTAGGTTAGGTCACAAATATCATGGTGGTAACGCTTCCCGGGAAATCAGAGTTAAAAATAATATCAATACCAATTGAACAAAGAAAATATAAATATCTTTTTTCCATAGGAGTTTTTTTTTTTTTTTTTTTTACGTGGAAACCAAATTCACACAAAATGAAATGTGTTACAGTAATAGTTTCCAAGGACACTTTATCATAACGTGCAAAATAGTATTAATCTACATAACGGTAAAACACACTAAAGGATAAATAGACATATAAACTAGAAGATCTGATATTTTTTTTTTTTTTTATGTAGGAAGGATACTGGCCAAGGGCAACAAAAATCTAATAAAAAAAAATGCCCACTGAAATGCCAGTCCCATAAAAGGGTCAACGGAGTGGTCAAAAATTGGTGGATGAGTGTCTTGAAACCTCCCTCTTGAAGGAATTCAAGTCATAGGAAGGTGGAAATACAGAAGAAGGCAGGGAGTTCCAGAGTTTACCAGAGAAAGGGATGAATGATTGAGAATACTGGTTAACTCTTGCGTTAGAGAGGTGGACAGAATAGGGGTGAGAGAAAGAAGAAAGTCTTGTGCAGCGAGGCCGCGGAAGGAGGGGAGGCATGCAGTTAGGAAGATCAGAAGAGCAGTTGGCATGAAAATAGCGGTAGAAGACAGCTAGATATGCAACATTGCGGCGGTGAGAGAGGGGCTGAAGACAGTCAGTTAGAGGAGAGGAGTTGATGAGACGAAAAGCTTTTGATTCCACCCTGTCTAGAAGAGCAGTATGAGTGGAACCCCCCCAGACATGTGAAGCATACTCCATACATGGACGGATAAGGCCCTTGTACAGAGTTAGCAGCTGGGGGGGTGAGAAAAACTGGCGGAGACGTCTCAGAACACCTAACTTCATAGAAGCTGTTTTAGCTAGAGATGAGATGTGAAGTTTCCAGTTCAGATTATAAGTAAAGGACAGACCGAGGATGTTCAGTGTAGAAGAGGGGGACAGTTGAGTGTCATTGAAGAAGAGGGGATAGTTGTCTGGAAGATTGTGTCGAGTTGATAGATGGAGGAATTGAGTTTTTGAGGCATTGAACAATACCAAGTTTGCTCTGCCCCAATCAGAAATTTTAGAAAGATCAGAAGTCAGGCGTTCTGTGGCTTCCCTGCGTGATATGTTTACCTCCTGAAGGGTTGGACGTCTATGAAAACACGTGGAAAAGTGCAGGGTGGTATCATCAGCATAGGAGTGGATAGGACAAGAAGTTTGGTTTAGAAGATCATTAATGAATAATAAGAAGAGAGTGGGTGACAGGACAGAACCCTGAGGAACACCACTGTTAATAGATTTAGGAGAAGAACAGTGACCGTCTACCACAGCAGCAATAGAACGGTCAGAAAGGAAACTTGAGATGAAGTTACAGAGAGAAGGATAGAAACCGTAGGAGGATAGTTTTGAAATCAAAGCTTTGTGCCAGACTCTATCAAAGGCTTTTGATATGTCCAAGGCAACAGCAAAAGTTTCACCAAAGTCTCTAAAAGAGGATGACCAAGACTCAGTAAGGAAAGCCAGAAGATCACCAGTAGAGCGGCCTTGACGGAACCCATACTGGCGATCAGATAGAAGGTTGTGAAGTGATAGATGTTTAAGAATCTTCCTGTTGAGGATAGATTCAAAAACTTTAGATAAGCAGGAAATTAAAGCAATAGGACGGTAGTTTGAGGGATTAGAGCGGTCACCCTTTTTAGGAACAGGATGAATGTAGGCAAACTTCCAGCAAGAAGGAAAGGTAGATGTTGACAGACAGAGCTGAAAGAGTTTGACTAGGCAAGGTGCAAGCACGGAGGCACAGTTTCGGAGAACAATAGGAGGCACCCCATCAGGTCCATAAGCCTTCCGAGGGTTTAGACCAGCGAGGGCATGGAAAACATCATTACGAAGAATTTTAATACGTGGCATGAAGTAGTCAGAGGGTGGAGGAGAGGGAGGAACAAGCCCAGAATCGTCCAAGGTAGAGTTTTTAGCAAAGGTTTGAGCAAAGAGTTCAGCTTTAGAAATAGATGTGATAGCAGTGGTGCCATCTGGTTGAAGTAGAGGAGGGAAAGAAGAAGAAGCAAAGTTATTGGAGATATTTTTGGCTAGATGCCAGAAATCACGAGGGGAGTTAGATCTTGAAAGGTTTTGACATTTTCTGTTAATGAAGGAGTCTTTGGCTAGTTGGAGAACAGACTTGGCATGGTTCCGGGCAGAAATATAAAGTGCATGAGATTATGGTGATGGAAGGCTTAAGTACCTTTTGTGGGCCACCTCTCTATCATGTATAGCACGAGAACAAGCTGTGTTAAACCAAGGTTTAGAAGGTTTAGGACGAGAAAAAGAGTGAGGAATGTACGCCTCCATGCCAGACACTATCACCTCTGTTATGCGCTCAGCACACAAAGAGGGGTCTCTGACACGGAAGCAGTAGTCATTCCAAGGAAAATCAGCAAAATACCTCCTCAGGTCCCCCCAACTAGCAGAGGCAAAACGCCAGAGGCACCTTCGCTTAGGGGGATCCTGAGGAGGGATTGGAGTGATAGGACAAGATAAAGATATGAGATTGTGATCGGAGGAGCCCAACGGAGAAGAAAGGGTGACAGCATAAGCAGAAGGATTAGAGGTCAGGAAAAGGTCAAGAATGTTGGGCGTATCTCCAAGACGGTCAGGAATACGAGTAGGGTGTTGCACCAATTGCTCTAGGTCATGGAGGATAGCAAAGTTGTAGGCTAGTTCACCAGGATGGTCAGTGAAGGGAGAGGAAAGCCAAAGCTGGTGGTAAACATTGAAGTCTCCAAGAATGGAGATCTCTGCAAAAGGGAAGAGGGTCAGAATGTGCTCCACTTTGGAAGTTAGCTCCAAAAGCTCAAAAAGCTCCACTTTTGGAAGTTTCTTATAGTCAGAGGAGTTAGGAGAGAGGTATACAGCACAGATAAATTTAGTATGAGAATGACTCTGTAGTCGTAGCCAGATGGTGGAAAACTCGGAAGATTCAAGAGCGTGGGCACGAGAGCAAGTTAAGTCATTGCGCACATAAACGCAGCATCCAGCTTTGGATCGAAAATGAGGATAGAGAAAGTAGGAGGGAACAGAAAAGGGGCTACTGTCAGTTGCCTCAGACACCTGAGTTTCAGTGAGGAAAAGAAGATGAGGTTTAGAAGAGGAGAGGTGGTGTTCTACAGATTGAAAATTAGATCTTAGACCGCGAATGTTGCAGAAGTTAATGAAGAAAAAGTTGAGGGGGGTGTCAAGACACTTAGGGTCGTCGACGGAAAGGCAGTCCGACCTGGGGACATTTATGGTCCCCTCCCCAGATGGGGACTCCGAGGCTGGTGTAGAAGTCGCCATGATTTTAAAATTTTTGAGTGAAGGGTGTGTGTGTTATTAGGTGCAAGTAGTTTTGTGTGGAGGAAGAGAGTTGTCTTTAGAGGGCAGGCTGTGACTACCCCCTTGTGTTGTGAGACACAAAGGGAAACGTTCAGTGAGGTCACAGCTGGGTTTAATGATAAGTTCACAGCACCCCCTGAACAGTGCTTTAGACCTCACTGGGAGTAATTATCGTTTTGGCAGGTGTCTACTGCCTCCTCCTGTTAGCTAAAAAAAGACCTTAAGTGAATATTCCCATTATTATGGAAAGTTTTTTGTAATTGCATCTTTCCTTTTCTTCACTCATATATACGTACATACAAAAAAAAAAAAAATAAAAAAAAATAAATATATATATATATATATATATATATATATATATATATATATATATATATATATATATATATATATATATATATATATATATATATATATATACATATATATATATAAAAAAAAAAAAATATATATATATACTCGTATATATATATATATATATATATATATATATATATATATATATATATATATATATATATATATATATATATATATATATATATATATATATATATATATATATATATATATATATATATATATATATATATATATATATATATATATATATATATATATATATATATATATATATATATATATATATATATATATATATATATATATATATATATATATATATATATATATATATATATATATATATATATATATAAAACGAACGCAAAAATGACAGCTAATTGTTAGGTTTCAATTGAATCTCTAAGTAAATATTTATACCCCATTATATTATTTATACACCATTATAGAAAACATATGATTTCGTATCATTCTTTTCTTTATGCATAAATTGAAATAAGCACACGAAGACTGGAATACAAAAATTATAGTTTTGAAAAAGATTCTCGGTTAATCCTCAAAGGACTTTTTTCCCTGTAAGATGTTGCAATGAACATTATAGACTAAATTTACATTGTCTTCTTTCATATATATACCCTAGGAAGGCAGAAAAATGGGAGACAAAAACAACGCATTTGAAAAAGGTTTAAACTAATCCTTCAATGGATAACACTACTGACACGATACCATAAAAACACATCGTTTCTTTCCTTCACAGATTCGTGGGAAGCTGAAAGGAGAAAGGCAGGCAACAGTGACAGGTTTCCGTTGAAATGATAAAAAAAAAAATTCCAAAATAGAGGGCACATGATGTAATGAAGCAGGTACTCACTTTCCTCCTGCATGTGTTGGGAGTGCTCACCGCGGCACCACCTGCCATCCTTTCCTGAAAATATCAAAACATCCACATAAAAAAGTGATGCAGCTTCACTATTCTAAAAAGAGCTAAAAATGAAGCATCATAAACAGAACCACCAGAAATCATTTACTGCATGAGTTAACAACATACACATGAACAAAAGAGGAAAGAATAAATACTGAACAAAAACACGAAATGTCATAAATAAAACGTGTCAAATTCCTCCAAGCAAGAACACATGGATACATGGAAAACAACACTGAAAACAGAACACACTTCAAACGCTGAGAATGTTAAATATGCACAACAGCTGCAACAAAATAAAACGAACAAACACCATTACATATATAACAAGATCAAATAAGAAAATAAAAAGAAGCAAAAATAATAAATGTAAAGCTTGCCAACATTCAGCGGTGTCTAGAATATGAAGGTGGTAGTTAAGTGAGACTGAAGAGGAGGAGCACAAGTCATGCTGCGATTGATGCATGAAGGCAATCAAGGGAGAGGGTCGCACAGAGGAGGCGGGACGCAAGGCGCCTTCAGGCCAGTCACTGCTGGTGTCCCTCGCCTCCCCTTCCTGCCTCGCTGCGAGGTGAAGGGGCCACTACCACCGCTGCCTCAACGCTTACACTACCTTTGCGTCTCAACACTGAAATGCTTCAATGAATGGGAATGAACGGAAAAGTAATGGTCACTTAGAATTGCTTATAACAAGTACATGTTACTAAGTGTTTTAAATCAATCTGTCTGTCTGCGTCTGTCTGTTTATCTCTGCCTCACATGTTCACTATAATGCTCTGTAAGAATGAGCATCCCAATCTCTGTTGCTTTGTTGCAGCGCATCTATTTGTATTAATGTTGTGTGTGTGTGTGTGTGTGTGTGTGTGTGTGTGTGTGTGGTGTGTGTGTGTGTGTGTGTGTGTGTGTGTGTGTGTGTGTGTGTGTGTGTGTGTGTGTGTGTGTGTGTGTGGTGTAACATTACGAGTGGAACAATATTTACGAGTATGGGTCAGTAGGTCTGTCTTCTGGTATATTTAGTAGTTTTAGGAAATCAATGACAACTACGTATTGTGCACGAAAAATGGCATACCGTAAATACGAGGCCATGAGAGAAAAATATAGTTAGGTCACTATGTTTGCATTTTCTTCGCTTACAGTAATTGTTATCACGAAAGAATATACGAGTAACGGAAGAGGGATACGTTTATATTGTTCAAACATTATGCTGTATTAATATCCCACTGACTAATTTAGTTAGACTTTTGGTTAAGTACTCACTGCAGGGCACGATAAACTATTTATTTAAGTGCTTTACAAAAAAATTGTGAAAATATATTCATTGGAATGAAATATTCCAGTTTCTGCCGCTATTTAAAACTACTTTGTCCATGTCTGTGCCTGCCCGCACATCCATCTGTCCCTCTGTCTATTTGTCTGTCTGTCTGTCTGCTTCCTTGCCTTCTATTTTTGCCTGCCTGCCTGTCTGCCTGCTTCTTTGCCTGCCTATCCTCTTCAAGTTAGCCTGACTATTTCCCTGTCACCCTGTCTGTCTGCCTGCTTTCTTTCTTTCTTTTTTGTATGTCCATCCACCTCTTTCCCCGCCCGTTAGTCTGTCTGCCTCCTTGCTTGCTTGCTTGCTTGCTTGCTTGCTTGCTTGCCTCCCTGCCTGTCTGTTTCACAGTCTGCCCTCCTGCCTACCTGCCCCCCCCCCCTCTCTCTCTCTCTCTCTCTCTCTCCCTCTCCCTCTCTCTCTCTCACTCTCTCTCTCTCTCTCTCTCTCTCTCTCTCTCTCTCTCTCTCTCTCTCTCTCTCTCTCTCTCTCTCTCTCTCTCTCTCTCTCTCTCTCTCTCTCTCTCTCTCTCTCTCTCTCTCTCTGATGATTATCTAAACAAGTCAAAACATTATTTAAACCACTACTACGAAATACCAAGGTACTTGAAGGCTTGTCTGTAAGTTGTATCAGTGTGAACAGGTTACATCACGCTCCTATACAATCATGATTTACGCAGCACACCCTCCATAGTAGGTTGGCAGGCACTTTCCACACGTTAAGGAGTCCTTCTTCATTTTGTTCTCTAATTTAAACTTCTTTATACAAATGAAATTAAACTTCGGGATTTAAATGGTCACTTTCTTTCTTATCACATAAACAAAAATGTGCTGGACAAATATAACGAAAATATTTATATTAAAAAAAAAAAACAATAATAATATTCGAGCCACACTCCACAGTAACGAAAGCTTTCATAGATATAGGAAAATATTGCAAAGATCGCACTGAAATATTATTTATCGCCGTACAACTACCATTCCTAATTCCCGGGAGCAGACTCATGCAGGATAGAAAAAGATGAAACACCAATAAATACTGGTAGAGAGTCATGAGAACATGCCAATTCATCAACGAACTCCCGAGAGAGAGAGAGAGAGAGAGAGAGAGAGAGAGAGAGAGAGAGAGAGAGAGAGAGAGAGAGAGAGAGAGAGAGAGAGAGAGAGAGAGAGAGAATATATATATATATATATATATATATATATATATATATATATATATATATATATATATATATATATATATATATATATATATATATATATATATATATATATATATATATATATATATATATATATATATATATATATATATATATATATAAATAAAAACAGGAATATAAGGGTGACGGAAGGCAGGCAGGCAGGCACTCAGGGAAGCAGGAAGGAAGGAAGGAAGGAAGGAAAAAGACAAAAACAAGTATCAATATAATAAACATAATAAATAATAATAAATAATAAACAAAAATAATGACAGGGAGATACATTACATTGCACGTGTATCTAAGAGTGAACATTACTCACGGCTCACCAGCACTCCCCGGCACACAGCTAATCCTGGCGCTAGTGAGGGTCTGAGGAGGAAAGACGCTTACTTTCCCTTGGCTTACAAACGAAAGCGTGCTCTACCGTACCTCCCATCAGGAAGCCACGCTAATTGGGTATTAAAAGATGGAGTGTGCTTTTCAGTATTTCTATTTCAGGAACACCGCCACTAGAACAACTAATTGCTTACTGTCCAAGGCAGGTACAGAGAGAGAGAGAGAGAGAGAGAGAGAGAGAGAGAGAGAGAGAGAGAGAGAGAGAGAGAGAGAGAGAGAGAGAGAGAGAGAGAGAGAGAGAGAGAGAGAGAGAGATTTCCACGGCAAAGTAGAGATAACGAGGAGATAACGACTGCACTTTCTATAAATACCTAAACCTGCAATTCATTACGTGTATCAGAATGTCTTCTTGCAAAGGAAACTACTCCCAGCCTCCCACTCTCTCCTGTTCTGGCACCTGATCCCCGCTGACGCCAGGCATGTTGTGCGTTACCCAACCAATTATTAGCAGTGCTCTCTCTCTCTCTCTCTCTCTCTCTCTCTCTCTCTCTCTCTCTCTCTCTCTCTCTCTCTCTCTCTCTCTCTCTCTCTCTCTCTCTCTCTCTCTCTCTCTTATATATGATCTCCCATGAAGGCACTGAAAGCTCACACACTGCCCAAGTATCCATATCCACGTGTGATCGTGACATGTCAGTACTCGAGGTATTCACTAAATCTTGGGGAGTCTGAAAGTAGATGACACTGGAGCTCTGACCAGGAATCTTGGATATCGTCTTTGAGTGCGTGATGCAGCTGGCAACAGGACGATGAGATAAAATCATTATGTCTATAAACTATAGGCTTGAGCATTCTGCAATACCGTTGAATATATATATATATATATATATATATATATATATATATATATATATATATATATATATATATATATATATATATATATATATATATAATTACCAGCAGTTTATTTATCACATTACTATAAATGCGCTTGTAAATTCAAAAAAAAATTAAACATTTGCAATACCCAGAGTCGTGGGTGTTGTGCACGTTTTAGTGTTTCTAATATGTAATATTTATATTAGCAGAGAAATTTCCATTTCCTATGATAAAAAAAAAAAATGCATGTACACAAAACTGTAACAGAAAAAAAGTGCGAAATGAGCTCTAAATTTCAAGAGTATTCTTGGATAACATTGTTTTGAAGTTATGTATTACTGTCATTCACTATAAAGGAATTGAATATAAGTTGAAATAAAGTAAATGATCCTAATTGTAATTCCAAACTCGTGAAACGCGTTGCTATACAACATTTATATATCACAAAATTGTCAACTATTATTACCTATATATATATATACATATATATATATATATATATATATATATATATATATATATATATATATATATATATATATATATATATATATATATATATATATATATATATATATATATATATATATATATATATAGTCTTTTTACTCTGACAGGCGATGCTACTGTTACGACGACGACGATGAGAACGAGGACGACGACGATTAGAGGCACAGCACGAACGATGGCAAAAACAGCAGTGGTGACTTTTGTAAAGTTTAGCATCAGCAGCAGCAGCAGCAGCAGCAGCAGCAGCAGCAGCAGCAACAGCAGCAGCACCAGCAGCAGCACCAGCAGTAGCAACAGCAGCAGTAGCAGCGGCAGCAGCAACAGCAGCAGCAGCAGCAGTAACAGCAGCAGCAACAACAACATTAGCAACAGCAACAACGGCAGCGGCAGCGGCAGCAGCAGCAGCAGCAGCAGCAGCAGCAGCAGCAGCAGTAGTAGTAGTAGTAGTAGTAGTAGTAGTAGAAGCAGCAGTAGCAGAAGCAGTTGTTCTCGTAGTTATTGTTGAAGGAAGTAAAAGCAGCAATACCAACAAGAGCAGCAAGATCAGCGAGGGCAACAGCAGCAGCAGCACCAGCTTCAGCAGCACCAGCACCAGCAGCAGCAGCAGCAGCAACAGCAGCATATTAAGTATAATAATCTCCAACAGATAAAACACGCGGTGAGAAGTAACACGAGGCATCCTGGACAAACACCTGTCCACCTCGGCCCTGCAGGAGCACCTCACCGGCCAGTGTTCTTTCAGTGTTAATTCACATCTCAGTCCTTTATGTATTGTTGTGCCGGCGAGGCAAGACGCCTTGAGGAACGCCACGCGCCAGACATTCCTTCCCGGGCTGGTTTTCAACCTACGTCTGTCTTCACTTGTTAAATATAAATGTGTAGCAAGAAATACAATTACCGTCTTTCCTTCGGTATTTAAAACTATTAATGTCTTTATACATTTGGCATCCTTTAATCCATGCTTCCATTTTTGGCATTATTTTGGTTTCCTGCTGTTGTTTGTACGTTCATTATACTCGTAAGAGTGAAATATACTCTCAAGTGTGAAAAATTGCGATATCTCTAAACACAGCCCATCACAGGTCAAACTTAGCATGGTGCCACAGAAAGTTTGCTAAAACTAGCAAATAATAATTTTTCTTTACTATTCAATGTTTTCTGGAAACAAAGGCAATTCCTGGAGTATGAGGAATCCCTGTTCTCTTTCTTCGTCCCGGTGGAGGAAACACAAAGACGCTCACTCTCATTCTAGATTTACACCTTCACCACCACCACCACCACCACCACCATAAATAAAATAAAAAAATACACATAAATCTCTTGAACACGTGATGCCAGACCTTTAGAAGATTAGATATATTTCTGGATAGTTGGGATGAGTGGACACAGGTTTGCAAGTCTTATACAAGAACTGCCGCCTTTGGACGGAGTAATAAGACAGTCTTCTGCGGAAGAAAAAAGGAGGAGGAATAGGAGGAAGAATACAGCAACATTCTCGCATGCACAGTTGAAGTTGAAGTGTGGATGTCTGAAGCAGCAGCCTTGCCTGGCACTTTCACAATCAGTCCCCTGTTAGCGTACTTTCCTTTCATGAACCCCTGGAACTTTTTTCCCTCTCATCTCAAGGCGTCGCTAAACACAGCCCATCACAGGTCGAACTTAGCCTGGTGCCACAGAAAGTTTGACCAGTCGTAGTTTACATATATATGTTTCTTCCTCTGATGGCGGTGACGCTGCTGTTTCTTCCTCCGATAACAGTGGTGGTAATTCTTTTTCTTTGCTTCTTTTTCTTGTTTTCTTCCTCTGATGGCGGTAATGCTGCTGCTGCTGCTTCTTCTTCCTCTGATGGCGTTGCTTCCTGTTTTTGTTCTTCTAAGACATTTTGGTGGTCTGAATTGGTTGGTGATAGGGTATTCAGAGTGGGGATAGTAGGAGTACTGCACACTCACCTCCCTTGCTCCCCAGTCATAATTCAAGTCAGGTTGGTGGAAGACTGGGAAGGGTAGGGAGGTGCTGCACACTCACCTCCCATGCTCCCCAGGTTACATTTGTAACATCAGTCATGTTGGTTGTTTTTGGAGTTGCCGGGATCAGTCAGTTAGGCCCCGTCAGTCAAGGGTAGTGCTACGCACTCACCTTGCCAAGATCAGAGGGGTGGTGATGGTGGTGTGTACATTTGGAGTTGGTAGGATGAGTCACATTGGTGGTCAAAGTCAAACTGGGAGACTGGGAAGTGTAGGGAGGTGCTGCACACTCACCTCCCGTGCTTCCCAGGGGCGGTCAGGATGGTGGGTCTTTGGAGTTGCCAGGATGAGTCACGGGAAGTGCTACGCACTCACCTTGCCAGGATCAGTTGCCAGGGTGGGGAGTACTGGTGGTGGTCGGTACAATTAGAGTTGCTAGGATGAGTCAGATTGGGGATCAAAGTCAAACTAGAAGGCTGGGAAGGGTAGGGAGGTGCTGCACACTCACCTCCCGTACTTCCCAGGTGGGGTGGTGGTCTTAGGAGTTGTCAGGGTCAGTCAGGTTGGTATTGTTTTATTTTTATTATTTATTGTTGATTGCCAGACTGAGTCATTTTATTGAGGGGGAAGTAGGAGTTTTATTGTTTTTACTTTATTTATTTTTGTTTTTATTTATTTTTTATTTTTCATTTATTTTGGGAAGGGTAGGGAAGGGTAGGGAGGTGCTGCACACTCACCTCCCATGCTCCCCAGGTTACATTTGTAACATTTGTCAGATTGGTTGTTTTTGGAGTTGCCGGGGTCAGTCAGTCAGGCCCACTCAGTCAAGGGAAGTGCTACGCACTCACCTTGCCAAGATCAGAGGGGTGGTGGTGGTGGTCTGTACATTTGGAGTTGGTAGGATGAGTCACATTGGTGGTCAAAGCCAAACTGGGAGACTGGGAAGGGTAGGGAGGTGCTGCACACTCACCTCCCATGCTCCCGAGAGTCAGTCAGTTTGGTGGTCTGTTGCCAGATTACTCGTACAGTAAGATTTGTAGGTCAGTCAGGTTGGTTGTTTTTATGGTTGCCAGGGTCAGTAAGGCAGGTGGTAGGGAAGTGCTACGCACTCACCTAGCCAGGACAGGGTAGGATGTAGGGATGTATGGATCAGGGTCAGAGTGGGACACAGAGTAGCAGGTACTGTTGGTTTGTACATTTGGAGTTGTTCTTTGAAGTTGCCGGGATGAGTCAGGTCAAACTGGGAGACTGGGAAGTGTAGGGAGGTGCTGCACACTCACCTCCCATGCTCCCCAGGGCCAGTCAGTTAGGTGATTACATATCTGTAAGTCAGTCAGGTTGGTTGTTTTTGGAGTTGCCAGGGTCAGTCAGTCAGGGGTCAGTCCAGGGAAGTGCTACGCACTCACCTTGCCGAGATCAGAAGGGTGGTGGTGGTGGTGGTCTGTACAGTTGGAGTTGCTCTTTGGAGTTGGTAGGATGAGTCAGATTGGTGGTCAAAGTCAAACTGGGAGACTGGGAAGGGTAGGGAGGTGCTGCACACTCACCTCCCGTGCTTCTCAGGTGGGTGGTGGTCTTTGGGGTTGTCAGGGTCAGTCAGTTGGTATTGTTTTATTTTTATTATTTATTGTTGATTGCCAGACTCAGTCAGTTTTATTGAGGGGGGAGTAGGAGTTTTATTGTTTTTGTTTTATTTATTTTTTTTTCATTTATCTTTTTTTTATTACTTTTATTATTTTTATACCTATATATATTTTATTCTTTTTGGTCTGGCAGTCCGTAGACTTGGGGAGAGAAGGGAAGTGCTGTGCACTCACCTCCCTTGCTCTCTCGAGGTCCGAGGTGGTAAGGAGGTTTTTATTTATTTTTCTTTTTTTTTTTTTTTTTCTTTTTTTTTTGCGCGGTAGGTTAGGAGACAAGGGAAGTGCTATGCACTCACCTTAATTCTTTATTTTTTCTTTTCTATCTTTTGCCGGAGACAAGGGAAGTGCTATGCATTCACCTTAATTCTTTATTTATTTTTTTTTCTATCTTTTGCCTGGTAGGTTGGAAGAGAAGGGAAGTGCTATGCACTCACCTTTATATTTTTTTTTTCCTGTTAGGTGGAGAGAAGAGAGGTGCTATGCACTTACCTTTATTATATATATATATATATATATATATATATATATATATATATATATATATATATATATATATATATATATATATATTTTTTTTTTTTTTTTTTTTTTTTTTTTTTTTTTTTTTTTGCCTGGTAGTCCGCAGACTTGCCAGGGTTAGGTAGGGGAGAGAAGGGAAGCGCTGTGCACTCACCTCCCTTGCTCTCCCGGGGGCCGGTAAGGCGGTGCCTTCCTCCCCTGGGGAGGGGTAGGGAGGTGCTGCGCACTCACCTCCCCTCCTCCCCGTGGGCAGTTCCATCACACATGGTGATGGAGGGATGCTCTTTCAAGGTTTTTGTGAGTTCCGAGAGGGGGGTTCGAACCTACGCGCCCCTCACTTCCCTCACGCCAAACTCAAAGTGCATCACTCTACCCACTGGGCCACGAGGGCCCTTTTTCTTTTTTTTAAAGTTGGTCTATTTCCCCATCTTCCCCATCTTTTTTGTAAAGTTGCTCTATTTAACCACCTTATGTTCACGCCAGTATGTATTAAAGAATTATGATGTCAATTATTTTCATGACGTTATTTATTTATTGTATTTTGTATGGGATATGACCGCTGGCATCCCACACACACTGGGTTCCCAAGACTGTCACTACGCCATGAAACCCCAACGGTAAACAAGATATATTTGAACACATCATTTCCCTTCCTGTGTTCATGCAGCACCAAAAGTTCAATAAGAAAAACTGCTGCTCATTCTAATGTGAACGTTCATCCCACAGTGATAATTAGATAACTGTTGACTTGTGGGAGTATGTCGTGGAGTACAAATAGCAGTAGGTAAGATCAGAGAACTTTACAGAGGCAGGAATTCCTTGGTTATGAAGCAGCCTTCTGGAACCCTCCCCTGTGCTGCACCACCACCACCACCACCGACAACAACAACAATAACAACACACCATTACACCTGTCCATCCTGCAGCACGAGAATGACTCAGCCCAGAGAACCACGGATTGCTTTATTCGTAATTCACGTCCACTCTCAACATAGACATCAATCAAATTATGTCACTGAAAAAAGTTGGTGAAGCACTCACTTCTTCACACAGGCTTTACTACCTATCAGCAGGATGAAAGCTT
>NC_087157.1:21415615-21423115 GCF_035594125.1 Scylla paramamosain | reverse complement strand
TGCTCCCCGCATGAGGCGAAACGTAGTGAAGTGGTACTGTTGTTGTTGTTGTTGTTATTATTATTATTATTATTATTATTATTATTATTATTATTATTATTATATATTATTAATTATCATTATTGCTATTATTATCATCATTAAAATTATTATTATTACCGTCATCATCGTCATCGGCACCATCATTGTAGTGTAGCTGGTTTGTGTCCTTTTATTTCCGCGTCGTATCTTGTAAGCTGTAAGTTTTAATAGTTCAGTATTTGTAACGATGGAGACCTTGTTTTTTATTCTTTATGCTCTGCACGGTGTCATTGGCATTTACATCTATATTTCCTACTGTTTTTTTTTTTCTGTTACTTATGTACTGAATCTATTTGTTTTGAAGAATTTATTTATTACCATACAACTTGATTTTCGCTCAAGTTAACATTTATGTTGATTTACTTATTTGCGTTGTGTAGGATACTTTCTTCTTAAGTGTGTTGAGGTTTGTGTTTTTCTTCTTTTATATTCACTAGGTAACGGTGCACACAGGAATTATAAATGTTACTAATAATGATAATACTGATTATGGATGACAAACTAAACTGATGAATAAACATCGGAAAATTCATTTTAATAAAGAACATTTTGCATAGTGCTTTATAAGAAGCGCTGCGCACATGGACTTTAGAGATGCGATGTACCTTAAACTTAAAATGAAGCACTAAGGCAGAATGAGTGGTGGGTGGAACTGAAGGCAGTACACTCAGGGTTCCCAGATTACTGAAGCAGAAAAAGGCCAAAGCCAACAAAAAAATAAGACAAAACGGCCAAACGCACTACAAAAAGACCCAAAAACAGGCAGTAAAAAAACCCAAAGTTTATATTATTCCACTTCAGAATTTACCAAATATTACACGATGTGTACTGAGCACTGGGCTATAGCGGACTACTGGAGTGGCGATCTGTGTATACAAGTGCCACGTACTTCGTCAGTCCTTCGCCTGGGCCAAAAAACGGAAACGAATTCAGAGAATTTAATTCCAGTGTGAGAATACCGACAGTGGAAGAGAGTTACTTGTAACGGTATGTGCTAGGCAACTAGGCCTAAGGCCATACAGCTCCCGACGCCTCATCTGAAACCTGACCCCAATGCAATGTACACTAACTGAGATTGGTGGGTTCAGGAGTGAATGCAAAAATACTAACAACACATTATGAAAACGTTCTTGGCACAAAGAAGTGGCCGTGTTCATGACGTGTACCATATACCTACGTCCCTACTTCATAACCATGGGGAAGGACTTTCGCTCTGCAGGCATTATGTTATTGTAGCAGCAATGTCATAACAAACTCACAGGAGGAGGCAGTAGACACCTGCCGAAACAATAATTACTCCCAGTGAGGTGTAAAGCACTGTTCAGGGGGTGCTGTGAACTTATCATTAAACCCAGCTGTGACCTCACTGAACGTTTCCCTTTGTGTCTCACAACACAAGGGGGTAGTCACAACCTGCCCTCTAAAGACAACTCTCTTCCTCCACACAAAACTACAAGCACCTAATAACACACACACCCTTCACTCAAAAAATTTTAAAATCATGGCGACTCCTACACCAGCCTCGGAGTCCCCATCTGGGGAGGGGACCATAAATGTCCCCAGGTCGGACTGCCTTTCCGTCGACGACCCTAAGTGTCTTGACACACCCCTCAACTTTTTCTTCATTAACTTCTGCAACATTCGCGGTCTAAGATCTAATTTTCAATCTGTAGAACACCACCTCTCCTCTTCTAAAATTCATCTTCTTTTCCTCACTGAAACTCAGGTGTCTGAGGCAACTGACAGTAGCCCCTTTTCTGTTCCCTCCTACTTTCTCTATCCTCATTTTCGATCCAAAGCTGGATGCTGCGTTTATGTGCGCAATGACTTAACCTGCTCTCGTGCCCACGCTCTTGAATCTTCCGAGTTTTCCACCATCTGGCTACGACTACAGAGTCATTCTCATACTAAATTTATCTGTGCTGTATACCTCTCTCCTAACTCCTCTGACTATAAGAAATTCTTTGACTACTTAACTTCCAAAGTGGAGCACATTCTGACCCTCTTCCCTTTTGCAGAGATCTCCATTCTTGGAGACTTCAATGTTCACCACCAGCTTTGGCTTTCCTCTCCCTTCACTGACCATCCTGGTGAACTAGCCTACAACTTTGCTATCCTCCATGACCTAGAGCAATTGGTGCAACACCCTACTCGTATTCCTGACCGTCTTGGAGATACGCCCAACATTCTTGACCTTTTCCTGACCTCTAATCCTTCTGCTTATGCTGTCACCCTTTCTTCTCCGTTGGGCTCCTCCGATCACAATCTCATATCTTTATCTTGTCCTATCACTCCAATCCCTCCTCAGGATCCCCCTAAGCGAAGGTGCCTCTGGCGTTTTGCCTCTGCTAGTTGGAGGGACCTGAGGCGGTATTTTGCTGATTTTCCTTGGAATGACTACTGCTTCCGTGTCAGAGACCCGTCTTTGTGTGCTGAGCGCATAACAGAGGTGATAGTGTCTGGCATGGAGGCGTACATTCCTCACTCTTTTTCTCGTCCTAAACCTTCTAAACCTTGGTTTAACACAGCTTGTTCTCGTGCTATACATGATAGAGAGGAGGCCCACAAAAAGTACTTAAGCCTTCCTTCACCAGAATCTCATGCACTTTATATTTCTGCCCGGAACCATGCCAAGTCTGTTCTCCAACTAGCCAAAAACTCCTTCATTAACAGAAACTGTCAAAACCTTTCAAGATCTAACTCCCCTCGTGATTTCTGGCATCTAGCCAAAAATGTCTCCAATAACTTTGCTTCTTCTTCTTTCCCTCCTTTACTTCAACCAGATGGCACCACTGCTATCACATCTATTTCTAAAGCTGAACTCTTTGCTCAAACCATTGCTAAAAACTCTACCTTGGACGATTCTGGGCTTGTTCCTTCCTCTCCTCCACCCTCTGACTACTTCATGCCACGTATTAAAATTCTTCGTAATGATGTTTTCCATGCCCTCGCTGGCCTAAACCCTCGGAAGGCTTATGGACCTGATGGGGTCCCTCCTATTGTTCTCCGAAACTGTGCCTCCGTGCTTGCACCTTGCCTAGTCAAACTCTTTCAGCTCTGTCTGTCAACATCTACCTTTCCTTCTTGCTGGAAGTTTGCCTACATTCAACCTGTTCCTAAAAAGGGTGACCGCTCTAATCCCTCAAACTACCGTCCTATTGCTTTAATTTCCTGCTTATCTAAAGTTTTTGAATCTATCCTCAACAGGAAGATTCTTAAACATCTATCACTTCACAACCTTCTATCTGATCGCCAGTATGGGTTCCGTCAAGGCCGCTCTACTGGTGATCTTCTGGCTTTCCTTACAGAGTCTTGGTCATCCTCTTTTAGAGACTTTGGTGAAACTTTTGCTGTTGCCTTGGACATATCAAAAGCCTTTGATAGAGTCTGGCACAAAGCTTTGATTTCCAAACTACCCTCCTACGGTTTCTATCCTTCTCTCTGTAACTTCATCTCAAGTTTCCTTTCTGACCGTTCTATTGCTGCTGTGGTAGACGGTCACTGTTCTTCTCCTAAATCTATTAACAGTGGTGTTCCTCAGGGTTCTGTCCTGTCACCCACTCTCTTCTTATTATTCATTAATGATCTTCTAAACCAAACTTCTTGTCCTATCCACTCTTATGCTGATGATACCACCCTGCACTTTTCCACGTGTTTTCATAGACGTCCAACCCTTCAGGAGGTAAACATATCACGCAGGGAAGCCACAGAACGCCTGACTTCTGATCTTTCTAAAATTTCTGATTGGGGCAGAGCAAACTTGGTATTGTTCAATGCCTCAAAAACTCAATTCCTCCATCTATCAACTCGACACAATCTTCCAGACAACTATCCCCTCTTCTTCAATGACACTCAACTGTCCCCCTCTTCTACACTGAACATCCTCGGTCTGTCCTTTACTTATAATCTGAACTGGAAACTTCACATCTCATCTCTAGCTAAAACAGCTTCTATGAAGTTAGGTGTTCTGAGACGTCTCCGCCAGTTTTTCTCACCCCCCCGGCTGCTAACTCTGTACAAGGGCCTTATCCGTCCATGTATGGAGTATGCTTCACATGTCTGGGGGGGTTCCACTCATACTGCTATTCTAGACAGGGTAGAATCAAAAGCTTTTCGTCTCATCAACTCCTCTCCTCTAACTGACTGTCTTCAGCCTCTCTCTCACCGCCGCAATGTTGCATCTCTAGCTGTCTTCTACCGCTATTTTCATGCTAGATGCTCTTCTGATCTTGCTAACTGCATGCCTCCCCTCCTTCCGCGGCCTCGCTGCACAAGACTTTCTTCTTTCTCTCACTCCTATTCTGTCCACCTCTCTAACGCAAGAGTTAACCAGTATTCTCAATCATTCATCCCTTTCTCTGGTAAACTCTGTAACTCCTTGCCTGCTTCTGTATTTCCACCTTCCTATGACTTGAATTCCTTCAAGAGGGAGGTTTCAAGACACTTATCCACCAATTTTTGACCACTGCTTTGACCCTTTTAAGGGACTGGCATTTCAGTGGGCATTTTTTTTTTATTAGATTTTTGTTGCCCTTGGCCAGTATCCTTCCTACATAAAAAAAAAAAAAAAAGCTAATCGTTATTATTCCACACACTTGACCTTTGCTGAATATCATTTAAGTATTTTTTTCCTCATATAAAATTAATCAATGAGTGCACGCGGGCCACACTAAATGAACTGGCGCGCGGGCCTACAGTTCAATCACACTGCTCTAGACATTTTTCTTTCCCACTCGACATAAATATAAACAACCAGAACGATCGCTTTTGGGGGATGGAAAACGAATTTACCAATGACTCATCATAACAAAATATACGGTACTACCATAGACAGCACACTATCAACGTACTCCTGGCTTGTTCATGAACACAGGTAGCTGTTGATAGAAAGCCTTAAATTACATCAGCCGCTTGAAAAAAAAAAAAAAAAAACACGCCAGAGTTCAGCCGTGGACTCGCGCGTCATCAGCATCATCACCCAGTTGATTTGTCCAATTTTCCCTTATTGTTATTCAATAGCAATAAGAGAAATTGGGAAAAACTGTAAGGATAACCATGGTAACAAAAGGAAAATAAAGGAAAACATACGTGCACTCGACAACTTGAAAAAAAAAGTTTTGTCTTAGGTGGCGGTGAACAAACTTACCATATTAAATAAACTTGTTATGGCCAAATGGAGCATATATAAGCAACATATTAAAAAAAAAAAATAATTATTATAATAATGTAATTCATGGCAAACTAGATATCCTTAGACCAAATGCATGAAAAAAGCCAAAAATTATGTTTTGGCCTAAAAAAGGCGAATCTGGCTGTCCTGATCTCCGACAACGTGACGTCATGCGCGGAAAATTGAAAAAAAAAAAGTGTAACAAAAGTGGGCTTGCTGGGTTCTCTATACTGTGCCTGGCGCTTTCAAGAGAGGCATCAGTCAATCAGGCTCCGGCTACCATGCGACTCCTATAAGAGTGCACTTCTCGTAAAGGAGCGCCGCACTCCTGCAGCAGTGACCCCTGGTACCTCAAATCCCTATGACAGTCACTGATTGGGTCCTTGAGATTTCAATGCCCCTCACAACTAATTGTTCATCATGTGATGAGAGAAGGAGGAGGAGGAGGAGGAGGAGGAGGAGGAGGAGGAGGAGGAGGAGGAGGAGGAGGAGGAGGAGGAGGAGGAGGAGGAGGAGGAAAAGGAGGAGGAGGAGGAGGAGGAGGAGGAGGAGGAGGAGGAGGAGGAGGAGGAGGAGGAGGAGGAGAAGGAGGAGAATGAAAACAAAGCCCAAATAGCAAAAGTTCCTGAGGTCTTTACTGGGCTGTTTGGGTAACTACTCTACGCTAACTAGTAGAAGAGACAAACAGGATAGCACAGAAAGAGGAACCAAACGAATACAAAAGAAGTCCAAACAGTAACAGACCAAGAGGTCCTTGTAAGTCTGTTTGGGTAACTATTCTACTCTATTAGTGGTAGAGAAAGGATAGCACAGAAGAAGGGTCCTTCCATCTCCCACCCCCTATCCCTCCAGGCAAGGGTCACATGAAAAATGGTACCATGTTGTACAGAAAAAACAACATGGAGTGTGAGAGGAAACTAAAGAAAGACAGGAGGACTACTTCGACCACATACAATCTACATGCCAGCACGGACAGTACGGAGTGAACGTGTTCGTTATTCAGACATGAACAATGACAACCGGGAATTAGTGTCTACATACTTGTCAAGACAGGTTTTCAATGAGTGAACAGTGCCTGAGTTAACGACGCTTGATGGAACACAATTCAACATATTTATGACACGATTGAAGTAAAATGTTTGGCTTCATTTGTTTGAAATCGCTTACCTATTATTTGCTATTGTTTCTTGTAATATTAGACATGTTGAATCTTAGGAAGAATTCCGGTCTGATATTTGTGAAAGCCTTAAAAGTTTAGTAAAGCAATATCAGATCCCCAAAAAAAAAAAAGATCAGATGACAAAAACTGTACATTGTATTCAAAATGAGGACGTACAAGTGAGTTGTACAAGGTGAGATTTTTTTTTTTCAGATTGGAAGGTGAAAACTATTAATTTATTGGCAATTTCAATGACTTCGGTGCATTGTTTGCTTGGTTCAAGATCTGTTGTCACTAAAGCTCCCAGATCTTTCTCAGGATCCAAACTTTTGATGGGGGATTACTTTTTATAATTTTCCTGCCGATTGCTATTTCCAATATTTGATACGTGGCATTTATCAAAATTAAAGTTATAAGCCACGTTTCACACCATTCAATAAGAGTGTATGCATCATTTTGCAAAATTTGACGCTGGTTTGGTGTCAGTCTTGTTAGCAATTTTAGTGTCTGTGAATTTTGACAGTTTACTTCTGATTCCTTCGTCTATGTCATTCATATATATTACGAAGAGGATCTGCCCTAACATTGAACATTGAGGAACGCCACTGCTTACATTAACCCAATTTGAAGAATCAGAGTTTCTGGTGACCCCGCACTACAATATATATTGTACTGTCAAAAAAGAAGAAGAAAAAACGAAAAAACAAAAAAAAACAATAAGGAAGAGGAAAGAAAAAAAGGTAGAATAAGTAAAAATAAAGAAGAAATGGAGAAGATGAATGAAGTATGGAGAATAACAAACGATCATACTACACGGGAAAGGGAAGATAATTGGCACTTGATATCGAGGAAACCGAGGAAACACAAACAAGGACACAGGACCCAAGCACTCCACAACAGGAAGACGGCCATACAACCTGGGAAGGCAGCCTGGGTCAAGGAGGGATTAACGGTAATGATAGCAGGGGCAAGGCAGAGAAAGGATTTGAAAGGGAAAGTAGGCCAGGAGGCGTCAGGCACCAAGAAGGACAAGTCAGCCTACGCCCACGGAATAACTTGAAAGTAAGTGCAGTTTGAAAGCGTAATGCAG
>NC_087157.1:21385615-21410615 GCF_035594125.1 Scylla paramamosain | reverse complement strand
TGTTTATTTTCCCAAGTTAAAGCATGCTATTTTCTTTCCTCACTTTCCTTTAAGCATGATGTCATTCTCCGAGTAACTTCAGGCACCTACTAATATTAGATTACATTCTCTTCCTAATGTCACTTGTTCACTACGGCTTATGTCTTTCAATGTTTTCTTTTTTTCACTTCTTTCTGTTATTTTCTGGCTTTTTTTTTCTTTTTTGTGTGGTGCTATGACTGTCAATGTGTGTGTGTGTGTGTGTGTGTGTGTGTGTGTGTGTGTGTGTGTGTGTGTGTGTGTGTGTGTGTGTGTGTGTGTCAGCATGTATATACATTTACTTGTCTATACGATTGAAGTTTTTTTTTTCATTCTTTTTTTACTTTAAACTTTCTTTTTCATTCTCTCCGATTTTATGTTTGTGTTCTCTCTCTCTCTCTCTCTCTCTCTCTCTCTCCTCTCTCTCTCTCTCTCTCTCTCTCTCTCTCTCTCTCCAATACATTCTTACTTTTAAAACTCTTCGTCAGCCTTCGGGAATCCTAAAACTCCAACAAACTGCCAGCAACACACTCAGTCCCTGTGCTTCCCTGAGCAGTAAAGGGCGGACGTTGTCATCTCCCGGCGTTACTCCTTCGAGACGCACAGTACAATATGTAAGTTCGTGTAGCGTCTTCATATTGACCGAAGAGATGAAGAATGTATGTCAGTACGTATATCAGTATATCTTTGACCTTCTGTCTGTCTTGTGTGGGTGGGTGCGTGATTGGATGGGAGTCTCTGTCCCCAGCTTATGTGCAATTTTGTGTATTGTAATGTATCTGTTTGTCTGTCCGTTTGTCTATTATTTCACACACAAACACACACACACACACACACACACACACACACTATCTCAACATTTGCTTTTTCCAAATGTCGCAAGAAAGAAAAAAGAAAGAGGAAGAATAATGTGCACGATATATATGCATGTGTATTGTGTTGCAAGACATCCAATCTCTCTCTCTCTCTCTCTCTCTCTCTCTCTCTCTCTCTCTCTCTCTCTCTCTCTCTCTCTCTCTCTCTCTCTCTCTCTCTCTCTCTCCATGGTTTCAACATGGATTCCAGTGATCCACACAACAATATACAAAATTTATAATATGCATTTTTAATTTCTAGTAAAGTAATTCATAGAGTAGCAGAGAGAATTGTGTGTATTTTTGGCGACAGGAAAGTGTGTGTGTGTGTGTGTGTGTGTGTGTGTGTGTGTGTGTGTGTGTGTGTGTGTGTGTGTGTGTGTGTGTGTGTGTGTGTGTGTGTGTGTGTGTGTGTGTGTGTGTGTGTGTGTGTGTGTGTGTGTGTGGGCGCCTCTGTCTGCAACTTGATTCACAGGAGGAATAATTTTTTTTATGTGTCTTTTTTGTTTTATAATGTTTTGCTTTCCTTTGTTTCTCTAGGTTTATATGTAAAATCTCTCTTTTTTATCCATTGCTCGTGTGTAAGTTACCAAACATGAACATACAAATATTTTCGTTATGCGAAATTCAGTCTGTCTGCCGCAAAGTTTCTGATATTTTTCTATTTGTAATGATTCTATATATGAATGTTTGTTTACTATTTCATTTGGCATATGCACCCATCAGTCAGTGTGTCTATGTGTCTTTGTCTGTCCTGCTTTCTGAATGTCTGATGTGTTGGCTGACTCTCTAATGTCATTTCCTTCTAACATAGTACATACCTTTATTTATCTTAGTTTGTTTACCATGATTTACAGTTGCATTTCTATATGTTCTGTCCATCAATATACAGCTAATTTCTCTCTTTATCTGATTCATCGCTTACACTTCCACTTTCTTCTTATTTGTTTATGTATATTGCTCTTCAACCATCCTGTGTTTCTTCACTTACCTACCCATTCGTCGATGTTTTATCTGTATATCTCTCCATATCTAATACTTCCACCTTCTTATCAATCAACGGGAATTTATCAAAATATTTTCCCACCTATGTACTATTATCAATGTCTATCTGTCTGTCTGTCTATTTATCTAATCTATTTTCTACTTACTGAACTGTCTATCTTCCCATCTATATATATTTATATCTACTTATATACCTATTCATTTATTCATGTATCTATCAATCTATCTATCCATCCATCTGTCCATCTATGTATCAATCTATTTATCAGCCAGTCGATCTATTTAACCATTTACCCATCCAGCCATCTATCTGTAAATCTACCTGTTCAACCAGATACCTATTCATTAATCAATTCGTCAGACCAATAACACATTTCTCTATCTGCGCCTGAACATACTCACCGACCCATCTCCCCGCTCACCGCCACTGTACCGAGATAATGCACCCTCAATACACTCCTATACTCGGCGGCGGCTAGGCAACGCTATTTCGACATGTTCCACTAAGCATCCCTGCTTATAAGGGGAGACAAGGCCCTGCTAATGCTACGGGACTGGAGGAGGAGGGGGAGGAAGAGGAGGGGCGTCTGTTGCAAGCATTATGTCGGCGAAAGGAAGGATGGAACGAAAAGACGGTATTCAAAAGGAAGTAAGCTTCTTCACTTGTCTTATTCATTATGACGTAACATTCTGAGGTAATTTGTGCGTCCAAAGGCACAGATAAAGGGGTGTTTGAAGTGGATGTTTTTACTAATGCTGTTATTACCCTCCTCCTCCTCCTCCTCCTCCTCCTTTTTTTGCATAGGAATAATAATAGAATCTCACTTTATTCTTTCCAATCAAAACGCAGCCAGTTTTTCCCACACAGCACGATGGTTTACCCACGCCAGCACAAGCACGAGGGCGTGTCGGTTTGGCAGTCATACACTGCTCTAGCTTACTTTACTAAAGGGTAGTTAATCTAAATTAATTCCAAAGCGATATGTAAAGATCTGAGGGAGTGTTTGTTTTGGTTATCCTATGTAATCACATGTTGTAATCCTCATTTTCTTCGTCCGCATTCTCCTGTTATTGATCAACTTTGTGATTTTAAGTACTAGAGGTCAAAGTTGCAGGCGATAACCTGTGTATCCAGCCCTAAAGGGAAAGGTACACAAACACAGTGACCGAAGCTGTGGCCTGATTGACTGCCGCCTCCCTGGAAAGCGCAACGCAAGGATTCTGCCCCACCCCTCAACAACCAAACTGTGCCTTCACCTGCGCTACGCACACACCACATCACACAACTATCATGCAGTTACACTCTCCCTCACAAACAAAAGTAGACAGACCACAACTCTTTCCCTCACTATTCTCTCAAGTTCTATGTGGTTTTTCTATACCACGTGGTATCAATTCCTGTATCTTGTCAGCTTCTGCTGGAGAGATTGGTGGGGAGGAACCTTCTGTACTATCCTGTATCTCCCAATAATAGTTAATGTAGAATAATTATCCAAACAGCCTCGTCAGTAACTCAAGGTTTGGTCTTCCGTTGCATTCCTTTGTATTCCTTTGTGTTCTTTCCTCCTCCTCCTCTTCCTCCTCCTCCTTCTCCTCCTCCTCCTCCTCCTCCTCCTGCCTGCTGCTGGATGTGATGGCTCATGAATAACATGTGAATATGTTCTTAAACCACTCAGTGAAATCATAATTCGAGCTGAGAGAGAGAGAGAGAGAGAGAGAGAGAGAGAGAGAGAGAGAGAGAGAGAGAGAGAGAGAGAGAGAGAGAGAGAGAGAGAGAGAGAGAGAGAGAGAGAGAGAGAGAGAGAGAGAGAGAGAGAGAGAGAGAGAGAGAGAGAGAGAGAGAGAGAGAGATTCATGGCAAAAAGTAAATTCTTTCATACAAATGCACCACATTAAGCGCCTCCAGCGTAAGACTGTATAATTATCAGGCAGGAAGCGCGGCAGTAAACACGTCAAGTCTATGGAGAAGGCAGGGCGTGTTTCACTTGCTGGTCTTGCCTCTCACTTTTTTAATATACGTTTTCTTTTTTTGCTTTTCTTTTTTTTCCTTGCATGGATTGACAAGGTGTAGAATAATAGTAAGAAAATACAAATTATACAAAAACTGAATTGGTGTCACTACAGATAATAATCCTGCTCTTTACTACAACAACAACGACAACAACAAAAACAACAACAACAACAACAACAACTACTACTACTATTACTACTACTACTACTACTACTACTAGTAGTAGTAGTAGTAGTAGTAGTAGTAGTAGTAGTACCACTACTACTACTACTACTACTATTGCTACTACTACTGTTATTAACATTCTCGTATTAAGACTCAGGAAAGATTTGTCTTTCTCCAACCCTCTGTGCTTCTTAAAAACATGGAGCTGCATTTGGAAATAAAAATTCAAATACCTGAACACAAAAATCATTTAGATGCAAAAGATATCGGACGGTTCAACTTGAGTAAACTGGAGTAAACAATGCAATACATGTTTAATTTAGAGTCAGTAAAAAATGGTATTCTTACATTTCCATATAGCCATTATTTATACTCACGCTCTCATATCTTCTTGGCGAATAGCAAACACAGGAAGAAAAAAAAATCTTTTCAGTTGCCGCTTCCATACATATAGACAAAAAAAAAAAAAAAAAAAAAAAAAAAAAAATTAAAAGTCAATAAAAAAACTAAATATGTTTCAGGAAGTGCCTCAATACTCTTAAAACAACTTGTCACAGGAAGGGGAAAAAACAGAAACAGGCAGAGAATTCCAGAGTTTACCAATGAAAGGGATGAAAGAATGAAAATATTGCTTGACTCCTGGACTATTGAAAGGGAACTTAAAGACTTCTATCACGTCCCCTCTTAACCTACGTCTCTCTAAAGAATGTAAATTTAATGACTTCAATCTCGCCTCGTAAGGAATACTCCTCATCCCCTGTATCCTTTCTGTCATTCTCGTCTGTACTGATTCTAATACACCTATATCTTTCCTATAATGTGGAGACCAGAATTGCACAACGTAGTCTAGATGAGGTCTGACCAGCGCCAAGAATATCATTAATATTACTTCCGGCCTTCTACTTTTAACACTCCTAAAAATTAATCCTAGTACCCTATTTATCCTGTTTCTAGCCTCTATACATTGTTTTCCTAGACGGAGTTCACAGCTAACTATAACTCCTAAATCTTTCTCGTACCCTGTAACTACCAGAGATTGTTCGTTTAATGTGTACCTACTGTGTGGGTTTCCTCTACCTACGCTAAGTACTTTATATTTATTGATATTAAATTGTATTTGCCATATGTCCGTCCATTCATTCATCCTAAATCTGCCTGCAAGGCGAAGGCACCCGTTTCTGATCTAATTAATCTATCTTTGTGTCATCCGCAAATTTACTAACATCACTACTAATTCCACTAACCAAGGCATTGATATACATTAGAAATAACAATGTCCCTAATACTGATCCCTGTGGCACCCCACTGATTACATGACCTCACTCGGATTTCGAGCCGTTTATTACAACTCTTTCTCGCCTGTCGCTAAGCCATGACCCTATCCAGCCTAACACCTTCCCATCTATCCCGTGTGCCCTAACCTTTCTCAGGAGCCTTTCATGGGGTACCTTGTCAAATGCTTTACTAAAGTCCAGATACAAGATATCATAACTATCACCATTATCTAGTGCCTCGTACACTTTACTGTAAAAACTTAACAAGTTTGTCATGCAAGACTTCCCCTTCGTGAAGCCATGCTGTGATTAATTCATCAAGTTATGTTTGTCTAAATGTTCCCTAATGTTCTTCGCTCCTATTAACTCTAATATTTTACCTATAACTGAATTTAAGCTGACAGATCTATAGTTAGACGCTAAAGTTTTATCTCCTTTCTTAAAGATGGGTACTACATTAGCCTGCTTCCACATTACTGGTACCTCACCTGACTCAAGTGATTTCCTAAAGACAGAGACTAACAGCTCACTAATAACCTCTTTGCATTCCTTAAGTACTCTGAGATATATTTCATCTGGTCCTGGTGTCTTGAACTTTTTTTAGCCTATCTATCTCCTGTTCCACTAACTCTCTACTTATGAAAATATCTGTCAGCTTCTCATTCTCATCTGCTCTAAACTAATCTCCTTACTAATCTCCTCCCCAGAACTAACCAGTTCCCCATCTGCTGCCTTTAATGGACCTATAGTATTCTTATTCTTCGTCCTCTATTCCTGATAAAATCCCTTGGGGTCCGTCTTCACATGGCTGGCTACACTTAATTCATAATTGCCCTTAGCTTTCCTCGTTAACTTCATGACTGTTCTAACTAATTCATTATATTGTGACCTTAAAACTTCTTCACCTGCCCTAAATCTCTTATATATACTTCTCTTCCACCCTATATAATGTTTTAATCTAGCAGTCATCCATTTAGGATAATTTTTCTGTGATCTTACTGCCCTATACGGGATATATGCTAACTGACCTGTATGAACTTTATCTACGAAATATTTATACAATTCATCTACATTTACTTCACCTAATTCCCTCATCTCGGCCCCTACCATCCTCTCTACTCGCTCATCTACTCGCCTCGACCTCACCTCTCTCATTTCAGCATGACCTGACATTCCACCATACTCACACCCATATACCCCTCCCTCTCTCCTCCGCCCCTTCGGAACACATCTTACCTCCTCTTGTCCTACACCCTCACACCTCACCTCACCTCTCACATCTTGCCTTATCTCTCTCAACTCCGTCCCGGACCTGACCTCACCCTGCATCCGTTGCCAGTCAACTCCTTGGAGGTACCTTTTTAATTCCTCAAATTCTGCTCTCCTAAAGTCAAGTATTTTACTAGTGTTTTTGCTTCTAAAAGTTTCTTCCCATTTAAAATTGTACCTAATTTCCCTATGGTCAATGTTACCTAGCTGTCCTCCAACCTCTACCTACGTGACTGCTTCCTCCCTGTTAGTAAGAATTAAATGTAGAATATTATTCCCCCTTGTGGGTTCTACGACTACCTGTTTTAAAAAATTATCCTGAATTACCTTAAAAAATTCTGCTTCCTTCTTACCCACCATCAGACTCCAGTCGATATTCCTAAAATTAAAATCTCCTACCACACATACCTGACTGTACCTGCCTGCTCTATTTATTTCCTGCCACAGTGAGGTGTTAATTTCCTTTGTACTGGTCGGTGATCTGTACACTACTCCCACTACTGTACATTGCTGTACTACTACTGCTTTCCTATCTGTTTTAAATGTACTGTTAATACAATACTGTAATGTGTCCCTAATGTATAACGCGACGCCTCCTCCTCTCCTGTTTTCCCTATCTTTATAGAACAATGTATAACCATCTATCTTGACCTCTGGCTTAAATACTTTTCCTCACATATCTAACCAAGTTTCAGTTAAAGCAATGATATAAAATTTCTCTACACACACTATTCTTCTAAGCAAGTCTATTTTATTCAAAATACTGCTACATTTTGTGTGGTAAATACTTAAGCTATTTCTCACCTTCCCTGAGCTAGCTACCTTTCTAGATTTAACTAATTTCTCCTATGTTTACTCCTCACAACACCTTCTTCACACAACCCTTTCCCGTATATGAAGTGAGTTATGGCAAATAATTGGCACATTTTGTGCGCTCGAGCTCGATCTGTAGTGATGAGGCGATAGTTGTGCGAGTTGCGAGGCAGAAACCTTCGCCCACATGCCGATAAATCGAAATATGCAAAATACAGCAAAAAAAGGTGAGTCTGACGAAGAAATTAAATAAAATAACAAAGATACGCCTTCAAAAGTTACCAAGAAGTGTTTCCGAAAATGAAATCGAAACTTTTATATACGATGGACATCAAAAGGTGCTCCTGGCCAAATCATCGTTGTGCCCTCCAGGGCCAGGCGGGAGCGGTGGGGTGTACAGATGTGCGCTAACAAAAATAGAGCCCCCTCGCTCCGCTACGGGAATGATCCCTCCAAAGATATTAAATACGTTACTAAATGATTAAGAAAATCATAAATTATCTTTCATTCGCTGACAAGGAAAATAAAAACGTGAGGAAAACTAATATTTTCAGAAATCTACAACGACGAGCCTCTAAAAAAAGGGAGACAAATAGTGTGGGCCGGCTCTAGTCATCAAGGCCCACGTCACCTTGACTTTTCAAGGCGACAATCAACACACACAGAGACAAATAAGAACACTTCACAGAACTATACAAGCTTTCCTCTCTTTGATTTTACTTGAATAAAGCTGCAACAAAGGTTATGACGCTAAAAAGTTACCTTAGGTTAGGTCACAAATATCATGGTGGTAACGCTTCCCGGGAAATCAGAGTTAAAAATAATATCAATACCAATTGAACAAAGAAAATATAAATATCTTTTCTCCATAGAAGGAGTTTTTTTTTTTTTTTTTACGTGGAAACCAAATTCACACTAAATGAAATGCGTTACAGTAATAGTTTCCTAGGACACTTTATCATAACGTGCAAAATATTATTAATCTACATAACGGTAAAACACAGTAAAGGATAAATAGACATATAAACTAGAAGATCTGATATTTGTTACCTAAAAAAGACCTCAAGTGAATATTCCCATTATTGTGGAAAGTTTTTTGTAATTGCATCTTTCCTTTCTTCACTCATATTCGTACATACAATATATATATATATATATATATATATATATATATATATATATATATATATATATATATATATATATATATATATATATATATATATATATATATATATATATATATATATATATATATATATATATATATAACGAACGCAAAAATGACAGCTAATTGATAGGTTTCAATTGAATCTCTAAGTAAATATTTATACCAAAAAGATGACACCATTATAGAAAACATATGATTTCGTATCCTTCTTTTCTCTATGCATACATTAAAATAAGCACACGAAGACTGGAATACAAAAATTTTAGTTTTGAAAAAGATTCTCGGTCAATCCTCAAAGGACTTTTTTCCTGTAAGATGTTGCAATGAACATTATAGACTAAATTGACATTCTGTCTTCTTTCACATATATACCCTAGGAAGGCAGAAAAATGGGAGACAAAAACAACGTATTGGAAAAAGGTTTAAACTAATCCTTCAATGGATAACACTACTGACACGATACTATGGAAGCACATACTTTCTTTCCTTCACAGATTCGTGGGAAGCTGACAGGAGAAAGGCAGGCAACAGTGACAGGTTTCCGTTGACATGAATAAAAAAAAAAAAAGTTTAACACCGAGTTCCAAAATAGAGGGCACATGACGTAATGAAGCAGGTACTCACTTTCCTCCTGCATGTGTTGGGAGTGTTCACCGCGGCACCACCTCCCATCCTTTCCTGAAAATATCAAAACATCCACATAAAAAAGTGATGCAGCTTCACTATTCTAAAAAGAGCTAAAAATGAAGCATCATAAACAGAACCACCAGAAATCATTTACTGCATGAGTTAACAACATACACATGAACAAAAGAGGACAGAATAAATACTGAACAAAAACACGAAATGTCATAAATAAAACGTGTCAAATTCCTCCAAGCAAGAACACATGGATACATGGAAAACAACACTGAAAACAGAACACACTTCAAACGCTGAGAATGTTAAATATGCACAACAGCTGCAACAAAATAAAACGAACAAACACCATTACATATATAACAAGATCAAATAAGAAAATAAAAAGAAGCAAAAATAATAAATGTAAAGCTTGCCAACATTCAGAGGTGTCTAGAATATGAATGTGGTAGTTAAGTGAGACTGAAGAGGAGGAGCACAAGTCATGCTGCGATTGATGCATGAAGGCAATCAAGGGAGAGGGTCGCACAGAGGAGGCGGGACGCAAGGCGCCTTCAGGCCAGTCACTGCTGGTGTCCCTCGCCTCCCCTTCCTGCCTCGCTGCGAGGTGAAGGGGCCACTACCACCGCTGCCTCAACACTTACACTACCTTTGCGTCTCAACACTGAAATGCTTCAATGAATGGGAATGAACGGGAAAGTAATGGTCACTTAGAATTGCTTATAACAAGTACATGTTACTAAGTGTTTTAAATCAATCTGTCTGTCTGCGTCTGTCTGTTTATCTCTGCCTCACATGTTCACTATAATGCTCTGTAAGAATGAGCATCCTAATCTCTGTTGCTTTGTTGCAGCGCATCTATTTGTATTAATGTTGTGTGTGTGTGTGTGTGTGTGTGTGTGTGTGTGTGTGTGTGTGTGTGTGTGTGTGTGTGTGTGTGTGTGTGTGTGTGTGTGTGTGTGTGTGTGTGTGTAACATTACGAGTGGAACAATATTTACGAGTATGGGTCAGTAGGTCTGTCTTCTGGTATATTTAGTAATTTTAGGAAATCAATGACAACTACGTATTGTGCACGAAAAATGGCATACCGTAAATACAAGGCCATGAGAGAAAAATATAGTTAGCACACTATGTTTGCATTTTCTTCGCTTACAGTAATTGTTATCACGAAAGAATATACGAGTAACGGAAGAGGCATACGTTTATATTGTGCAAACATTATGCTGTATTAATATCCCACTGACTAATTCAGTTAGACTTTTGGTTAAGTACTCACTGCAGGGCACGGTAAACTATTTATTAAAGTATTTTACAAAAAAAAATTGTTAAAATATATTCATTGGAATGAAATATTCCAGTTTCTGCCGCTATTTAAAACTACTTTGTCCATGTCTGTGCCTGCCCGCACATCCATCTGTCCCTCTGTCTATTTGTCTGTCTGTCTGTCTGCTTCCTTGCCTTCTATTTTTGCCTGCCTGCCTGTCTGCCTGCTTCTTTGCCTGCCTATCCTCTTCAAGTTAGCCTGACTATTTCCCTGTCACCCTGTCTGTCTGCCTGCTTTCTTTCTTTCTTTTTTTTATGTCCATCCACCTCTTTCCCCGCAAGTTAGTCTTTATGCCTCTTTGCTTGCTTGCTTGCTTGCTTGCCTGCTTGCTTGCTTGCTTGCTTGTTTGCTTGCTTGCTTGCTTGCTTGCTTGCCTCCCTGCCTGTCTGTTTCACCGTCTGCCTTCCTGCCTACCTGCCCCCCCCCTCTCTCTCTCTCTCTCTCTCTCTCTCTCTCTCTCTCTCTCTCTCTCTCTCTCTCTCTCTCTCTCTCTCTCTCTCTCTCTCTCTCTTATGATTACCTAAACAAGTCAAAACATTATTTAAACCACTACTACGAAATAACAAGGTACTTGAAGGCTTGTCTGTAAGTGGTATCAGTGTGAACAGGTTAATAACGACTGCACTTTCTATAAATACCTAAACCTGCAATTCATTACGTGTATCAGAATGTCTTCTTGCAAAGGAAACTACTCCCAGCCTCCCACTCTCTCCTGTTCTGGCACCTGATCCCCGCTGACGCCAGGCATGTTGTGCGTTACCCAACTAATTATTAGCAGTGCTCTCTCTCTCTCTCTCTCTCTCTCTCTCTCTCTCTCTCTCTCTCTCTCTCTCTCTCTCTCTCTCTCTCTCTCTTATATATGATCTCCCATGAAGGCACTGAAAGCTCACACACTGCCCAAGTATCCATATCCACGTGTGATCGTGACATGTCAGTACTCGAGGTATTCACTAAATCTTGGGGAGTCTGAAAGTAGATGACACTGGAGCTCTGACCAGGAATCTTGGATATCGTCTTTGAGTGCGTGATGCAACTGGCAACAGGACGATGAGATAAAATCATTATGTCTATAAACTATAGGCTTGAGCATTCTGCAATACCGTTGAATATGTATATATATATATATATATATATATATATATATATATATATATATATATATATATATATATATATATATATATATATATATATATATATATATATATATATATATATATATATATGTGTGTCTGAGGCAACTGACAGTAGCCCCTTTTCTGTTCCCTCCTACTTTCTCTATCCTCATTTTCGATCCAAAGCTGGATGCTGCGTTTATGTGCGCAATGACTTAACCTGCTCTCGTGCCCACGCTCTTGAATCTTCCGAGTTTTCCACCATCTGGCTACGACTACAGAGTCATTCTCATACTAAATTTATCTGTGCTGTATACCTCTCTCCTAACTCCTCTGACTATAAGAAATTCTTTGACTACTTAACTTCCAAAGTGGAGCACATTCTGACCCTCTTCCCTTTTGCAGAGATCTCCATTCTTGGAGACTTCAATGTTCACCACCAGCCTTGGCTTTCCTCTCCCTTCACTGACCATCCTGGTGAACTAGCCTACAACTTTGCTATCCTCCATGACCTAGAGCAATTGGTGCAACACCCTACTCGTATTCCTGACCGTCTTGGAGATACGCCCAACATTCTTGACCTTTTCCTGACCTCTAATCCTTCTGCTTATGCTGTCACCCTTTCTTCTCCGTTGAGCTCCTCCGATCACAATCTCATATCTTTATCTTCTATCACTCCAATCCCTCCTCAGGATCCCCCTAAGCGAAGGTGCCTCTGGCGTTTTGCCTCTGCTAGTTGGGGGGACCTGAGGCGGCATTTTGCTGATTTTCCTTGGAATGACTACTGCTTCCGTGTCAGAGACCCGTCTTTGTGTGCTGAGCGCATAACAGAGGTGATAGTGTCTGGCATGGAGGCGTACATTCCTCACTCTTTTTCTCGTCCTAAACCTTCTAAACCTTGGTTTAACACAGCTTGTTCTCGTGCTATACATGATAGAGAGGTGGCCCACAAAAGGTACTTAAGCCTTCCTTCACCAGAATCTCATGCACTTTATATTTCTGCCCGGAACCATGCCAAGTCTGTTCTCCAACTAGCCAAAAACTCCTTCATTAACAGAAAATGTCAAAACCTTTCAAGATCTAACTCCCCTCGTGATTTCTGGCATCTAGCCAAAAATATCTCCAATAACTTTGCTTCTTCTTCTTTCCCTCCTCTACTTCAACCAGATGGCACCACTGCTATCACATCTATTTCTAAAGCTGAACTCTTTGCTCAAACCTTTGCTAAAAACTCTACCTTGGACGATTCTGGGCTTGTCCCTCCCTCTCCTCCACCCTCTGACTACTTCATGCCTCGTATTAAAATTCTTCGTAATGATGTTTTCCATGCCCTCGCTGGCCTAAACCCTCGGAAGGCTTATGGACCTGATGGGGTCCCTCCTATTGTTCTCCGAAACTGTGCCTCCGTGCTTGCACCTTGCCTAGTCAAACTCTTTCAGCTCTGTCTGTCAACATCTACCTTTCCTTCTTGCTGGAAGTTTGCCTACATTCAACCTGTTCCTAAAAAGGGTGACCGCTCTAATCCCTCAAACTACCGTCCTATTGCTTTAATTTCCTGCTTATCTAAAGTTTTTGAATCTATCCTCAACAGGAAGATTCTTAAACATCTATCACTTCACAACCTTCTATCTGATCGCCAGTATGGGTTCCGTCAAGGCCGCTCTACTGGTGATCTTCTGGCTTTCCTTACTGAGTCTTGGTCATCCTCTTTTAGAGACTTTGGTGAAACTTTTGCTGTTGCCTTGGACATATCAAAAGCCTTTGATAGAGTCTGGCACAAAGCTTTGATTTCCAAACTACCCTCCTACGGTTTCTATCCTTCTCTCTGTAACTTCATCTCAAGTTTCCTTTCTGACCGTTCTATTGCTGCTGTGGTAGACGGTCACTGTTCTTCTTCTAAATCTATTAACAGTGGTGTTCCTCAGGGTTCTGTCCTGTCACCCACTCTCTTCTTATTATTCATTAATGATCTTCTAAACCAAACTTCTTGTCCTATCCACTCCTATGCTGATGATACCACCCTGCACTTTTCCACGTCTTTTCATAGACGTCCAACCCTTCAGGAGGTAAACATATCACGCAGGGAAGCCACAGAACGCCTGACTTCTGATCTTTCTAAAATTTCTGATTGGGGCAGAGCAAACTTGGTATTGTTCAATGCCTCAAAAACTCAATTCCTCCATCTATCAACTCGACACAATCTTCCAGACAACTATCCCCTCTTCTTCAATGACACTCAACTGTCCCCCTCTTCTACACTGAACATCCTCGGTCTGTCCTTTACTTATAATCTGAACTGGAAACTTCACATCTCATCTCTAGCTAAAACAGCTTCTATGAAGTTAGGTGTTCTGAGACGTCTCCGCCAGTTTTTCTCACCCCCCCAGCTGCTAACTCTGTACAAGGGCCTTATCCGTCCATGTATGGAGTATGCTTCACATGTCTGGGGGGGTTCCACTCATACTGCTGTTCTAGACAGGGTGGAATCAAAAGCTTTTCGTCTCATCAACTCCTCTCCTCTAACTGACTGTCTTCAGCCTCTCTCTCACCGCCGCAATGTTGCATCTCTAGCTGTCTTCTACCGCTATTTTCATGCTAACTGCTCTTCTGATCTTGCTAACTGCATGCCTCCCCTCCTTCCGCGGCCTCGCTGCACAAGACTTTCTTCTTTCTCTCACTCCTATTCTGTCCACCTCTCTAACGCAAGAGTTAACCAGTATTCTCAATCATTCATCCCTTTCTCTGGTAAACTCTGGAACTCCTTGCCTGCTTCTGTATTTCCACCTTCCTATGACTTGAATTCCTTCAAGAGGGAGGTTTCAAGACACTTATCCACCAATTTTTGACCACTGCTTTGACCCTTTTAAGGGACTGGCATTTCAGTGGGCATTTTTTTTTATTAGATTTTTGTTGCCCTTGGCCAGTATCCTTCCTACATAAAAAAAAAAAATATATATATATATATATATATATAATTACCAGCAGTTTAATTATTTATCACATTACAATAAATGGGTTTGTAAATACAAAAAGTTTAAACATTTGCAATACCCAGAGTCGTGGGTGTTGTGCACGTTTTAATGTTTGTAATATGTAATGTTTATATTAGCAGAGAAATTTCCATTTCCTATGATAAAAAAAGATGCATGTACACAAAACTGTAACAGAAAAAGAATACGAAATAAGCTCTAAATTTCAAGAGTATTCTTGGATAACATTGTTTTGAAGTTATGTATTACTGTCATACACTATAAAGGAACTGAATATAAGTTGAAGTAAAGTAAATGATCTTAATTGTAATTGCAAACTCGTGAAACGCGTTGCTATACAACATTTATATATCACAAAGTTATCAACTACTAGTACCTATATATATATATATATATATATATATATATATATATATATATATATATATATATATATATATATATATATATATATATATATATATATATATATAGTCTTTTTACTCTGACAGGCGATGCTACTGATACGACGACGACGATGAGAACGAGGACGACGACGATTAGAGGCACAGCACGAACGACGGCAAAAACAGCAGTGGTGACTTTTGTAAAGTTTAGCAGCAGCAGCAGCAGCAGCAGCAGCAGCAGCAACAGCAGCAGCATCCGCAGCAGCAGCAGCACCAGCACCAGCAGCAGCAGCGGCAGCAGCGGCAGCAGCAACAGGAGCAGCAGCAGCAACAGCAGCAGCATCCGCAGCAGCACCAGCAACAGCACCAGCAGCAGCAGCGGCAGCAGCGGCAGCAGCAACAGCAGCAGCAGCAGCAGTAACAGCAGCAGCAACAACAACAACATTAGCAACAGCAACAGCGGCAGCGGCAGCAGCAGCAGCAGCAGCAGCAGCAGCAGCAGTAGTAGTAATAGTAGTAGCAAGTAGTAGTAGTAGTAGTAGTAGTAGTAGCAGCAGCAGAAGCAGTTGCTCTGGTTGTTATTGTTGAAGGAAGTAAAAGCAGCAATACCAACAAGAGCAGCAAGATCAGCGAGGGCAACAGCAGCAGCAGCACCAGCTTCAGCAGCACCAGCAGCAGCAGCAGCAGCAACAGCAGCATATTAAGTGTAATAATCTCCAACAGATAAAACACGCGGTGAGAAGTAACACGAGGCATCCTGGACAAACACCTGTCCACCTCGGCCCTGCAGGAGCACCTCACCGGCCAGTGTTCTTTCAGTGTTAATTCACATCTCAGTCCTTTATGTATTGTTGTGCCGGCGAGGCAAGACGCCTTGAGGAGCGCCACGCGCCAGACATTCCTTCCCGGGCTGGTTTTCAACCTACGTCTGTCTTCACTTGTTAAATATAAATGTTTAGCAAGAAAGACAATTACCGTCTTTCCTTCAGTATTTAAAACTATTAATGTCTTTATACATTTGGCATCCTTTAATCCATGCTTCCATTTTTGGCATTATTTTGGTTTCCTGCTGTAGTTTGTACGTTCATTATAAGAGTGAAATATACTCTCAAGTGTGAAAAACTGCGATATCTCTAAACACAGCCCATCACAGGTCAAACTTAGCCTGGTGCCACAGAAAGTTTGATAAAACTAGAAAATAACAATTTTTCTTTACTTTACTTTTCCTGGAGTATGAGGAATCCCTGTTCTCTTTCTTCGTCCCGGTGGAGGAAACACAAAGACGCTCACTCTCATTCTAGATTTACACCTTCACCACCACCACCACCACCATAAATAAAATAAAAAAATACACATAAATCTCTTGAACACGTGATGCCAGACCTTTAGAAGATTAGATATATTTCTGGATAGTTGGTATGAGTGGACACAGGTTTGCAAGTCTTATACAAGAACTGCCGCCTGTGGACGGAGTAATAAGACAGTCTTCTGCAGAAGATTAAAAAAGGAGGAATAGGAGGAAGAACACAGCAACATTCTCACATGCATAGTTGAAGTTGAAGTGTGGATGTCTGAAGCAGCAGCCTTGCCTGGCACTTTCACAATCAGTCCCCTGTTAGCGTACTTTCCTTTCATGAACCCCTGGAACTTTTTTCCCTCTCATCTCAGCAGCAGCATCCGCAGCAGCAGCAGCAGCAGCACCAGCAGCAGCAGCGGCAGCAGCGGCAGCAGCAGCAGCAGCAGCAGCAGCAGCAGCAGCAACAGCAGCAGCATCCGCAGCAGCACCAGCAGCAGCACCAGCAGCAGCAGCGGCAGCAGCGGCAACCCATCACAGGTCGAACTTAGCCTGGTGCCACAGAAAGTTTGACCAGTCGTAGTTTACATATATATGTTTCTTCCTCTGATGGCGGTGACGCTGCTGTTTCTTCCTCCGATAACAGTGGTGGTAATTCTTTTTTTTTGCTTCTTTTTCTTGTTTTCTTCCTCTGATAGCGGTAATGCTGCTGCTGCTGCTTCTTCTTCCTCTGATGGCGTTGCTTTCTGTTCTTGTTCTTCTAAGACAGTTTGGTGGTCTGAATTGGTTGGTGATAGGGTATTTAGAGTGGGGATAGTAGGAGTACTGCACACTCACCTCCCTTGCTCCCCAGTCATAATTCAAGTCAGGTTGGTGGAAGACTGGGAAGGGTAGGGAGGTGCTGCACACTCACCTCCCATGCTCCCCAGGTTACATTTGTAACATCAGTCAGGTTGGTTGTTTTTGGAGTTGCCGGGATCAGTCAGTCAGGCCCAGTCAGTCAAGGGTAGTGCAACGCACTCACCTTGCCAAGATCAGAGGGGTGGTGGTGGTGGTCTGTACATTTGGAGTTGGTAGGATGAGTCACATTGGTGGTCAAAGTCAAACTGGGAGACTGGGAAGTGTAGGGAGGTGCTGCACACTCACCTCCCGTGCTTCCCAGGGGCGGTCAGGATGGTGGGTCTTTGGAGTTGCCAGGATGAGTCACGGGAAGTGCTACGCACTCACCTTGCCAGGATCAGTTGCCAGGGTGGGGAGTACTGGTGGTGGTCGGTACAATTAGAGTTCCTAGGATGAGTCAGATTGGGGATCAAAGTCAAACTAGAAGGATGGGAAGGGTAGGGAGGTGCTGCACACTCACCTCCCGTGCTTCCCAGGTGGGGTGGTGGTCTTTGGAGTTGTCAGGGTCAGTCAGGTTGGTATTGTTATATTTTTATTATTTATTGTTGATTGCCAAACTCAGTCATTTTATTGAGGGGGAAGTAGGAGTTTTATTGTTTTTTACTTTATTTATTTTTGTTTTTATTTATTTTTTTATTTTTCATTTATTTTGGTAAGGGTAGGGAAGGGTAGGGAGGTGCTGCACACTCACCTCCTATGCTCCCCAGGTTACATTTGTAACATTTGTCAGATTGGTTGTTTTTGGAGTTGCCGGGGTCAGTCAGTCAGGCCCACTCAGTCAAGGGAAGTGCTACGCACTCACCTTGCCAAGATCAGAGGGGTGGTGGTGGTGGTTTGTACATTTGGAGTTGGTAGGATGAGTCACATTGGTGGTCAAAGCCAAACTGGGAGACTGGGAAGGGTAGGGAGGTGCTGCACACTCACCTCCCATGCTCCCCAGAGTCAGTCAGTTTGGTGGTCTGTTGCCAGATTACAGTAAGATTTGTAGGTCAGTCAGGTTGGTTGTTTTTATGGTTGCCAGGGTCAGTAAGGCAGGTGGTAGGGAAGTGCTACGCACTCACCTAGCCAGGACAGGGTAGGATGTAGGGATGTATGGATCAGGGTCAGAGTGGGACACAGAGTAGGAGGTACTGTTGGTCTGTACATTTGGAGTTGTTCTTTGAAGTTGCCAGGATGAGTCAGGTCAAACTGGGAGACTGGGAAGTGTAGGGAGGTGCTGCACACTCACCTCCCATGCTCCCCAGGGCCAGTCAGTTAGGTGATTACATATCTGTAAGTCAGTCAGGTTGGTTGTTTTTGGAGTTGCCAGTCAGTCAGTCAGTCAGGGTCAGTCCAGGGAAGTGCTACGCACTCACCTTGCCGAGATCAGAAGGGTGGTGGTGGTGGTGGTCTGTACAGTTGGAGTTGCTCTTTGGAGTTGGTAGGATGAGTCAGATTGGTGGTCAAAGTCAAACTGGGAGACTGGGAAGGGTAGGGAGGTGCTGCACACTCACCTCCCGTGCTTCCCAGGTGGGTGGTGGTCTTTGGGGTTGTCAGGGTCAGTCAGTTGGTATTGTTTTATTTTTATTATTTATTGTTGATTGCCAGACTCAGTCAGTTTTATTGAGGGGGGAGTAGGAGTTTTATTGTTTTTGTTTTATTTACTTATTTTTTCATTTATCTTTTTTTATTACTTTTATTATTTTTTATACCTATATATATTTTATTCTTTTTGGTCTGGCAGTCCGTAGACTTGGGGAGAGAAGGGAAGTGCTGTGCACTCACCTCCCTTGCTCTCCCGAGGTCCGAGGTGGTAAGGAGGTTTTTTATTTATTTTTTATTTATTTATCTTTATTTATTTATTTATTTTATTTAGTTTTATTTTTTTTTTTTTTTTTGCGTGGTAGGTTAGGAGACAAGGGAAGTGCTATGCACTCACCTTAATTCTTTATTTTTTCTTTTCTATCTTTTGCCGGAGACAAGGGAAGTGCTATGCACTCACCTTTATATTTTTTATTCTGTTAGGTGAAGAGAAGAGAAGTGCTATGCACTTACTCTTATTTTTTTTTTTATTTTTTTTTATTTATTTATTTTTTTTATTATTTTTTGCCTGGTAGTCCGTAGACTTGCCAGGGTTAGGTAGGGGAGAGAAGGGAAGCGCTGTGCACTCACCTCCCTTGCTCTCCCGGGGGCCGGTAAGGCGGTGCCTTCCTCCCCTGGGGAGGGGTAGGGAGGTGCTGCGCACTCACCTCCCCTCCTCCCCGTGGGCAGTTCCATCACACATGGTGATGGAGGGATGCTCTTTCAAGGTTTTTGTGAGTTCCGAGAGGGGGGTTCGAACCTACGCGCCCCTCACTTCCCTCACGCCAAACTCAAAGTGCATCACTCTACCCACTGGGCCACGAGGGCCCTTTTTCTTTTTTTTAAAGTTGGTCTATTTCCCCATCTTCTCCATCTTTTTTGTAAATTTGCTCTATTTAACCACCTTATGTTCACGCCAGTATGTATTAAAGAATTACGATGTGAATTATTTTCATGACGTTATTAATTTATTGTATTTTGTATGGGATATGACACTGGGTTCCCAAGACTGTCACTACGCCATGAAACCCCAACGGTAAACAAGATATATTTGAACACATCATTTCCCTTCTTGTGTTCATGCAGCACCAAAAGTTCAATTAGAAAAACTGCTGCTCATTCTAATGTGAACGTTCATCCCACAGTGATAATTAGATAACTGTTGACTTGTGGGAGTATGTCGTGGAGTACAAATAGCAGTAGGTAAGATCAGAGAACTTTACAGAGGCAGGAATTCCTTGGTTATGGAGCAGCCTTCTGGTACCCTCCCCTGTGCTGCACCACCACCACCACCACCGACAACAACAACAATAACAACACACCATTACACCTGTCCATCCTGCAGCACGAGAATGACTCAGCCCAGAGAACCACGGATTGCTTTATTCGTAATTCACGTCCACTCTCAACATAGACATCAATCAAATTATGTCACTGAAAAAAGTTGGTGAAGCACTCACTTCTTCACACAGGCTTTACTACCTATCAGCAGGATGAAAGCTTCCGACTGGGAGGAAGGGCGGCGTCGGGAAGGATTAAGAGAGAGAGGGTAGGGGGGACCAGCGGAGGCTGGAAGTGTGTTTATGCTTCATAGGTATAAAAAAGAAAACTGCATGAAAAAGAAGAAAGACCTGTGCCCCTCCCACCCCTGCTCCCCGCGTGAGGGGAAACGTAGTGAAGTGGTACTGTTGTTGTTGTTGTTGTTATTATTATTATTATTATTATTATTATTATTATTATTATTATTATTATTATTATTATTATTATATATTATTAATTATTATTATTACTATTATTATTATCATTAAAATTATTATTATTACCGTCATCATCGTCATCGGCACCATCATTGTAGTGTAGCTGGTTTGTGTCCTTTTATTTCCGCGTCGTATCTTGTAAGCTGTAAGTTTTAATAGTTCAGTATTTGTAACGATGGAGACCTTGTTTTTTATTCTTTATGCTCTGCACGGTGTCATTGGCATTTACATCTATATTTCCTACTGTTTTCTTTTCTGTTACTTATGTACTGAATCTATTTGTTTTGTAGAATTTATTTATTACCGTACAACTTGATTTTCGCTCAAGTTAACATTTATGTAGATTTACTTATTTGTGTTGTGTAGGATACTTTCTTCTTAAGTGTGTTGAGGTTTGTGTTTTTCTTCTTTTATGTTCACTAGGTAACGGTGCACACAGGAATTATAAATGTTACTAATAATGATAATACTGATTATGAATGACAAACTAAACTGATGAATAAACATCGAAAAATTCATTTTAATAAAGCACATTTTGCATAGTGTTTTATAAGAAGCGCTGCGCACATGGACTTTAGAGATGCGATGTACCTTAAACTTAAAATGAAGCCCTAAGGCAGAGTGAGTGGTGGGTGGAACTGAAGGCAGTACACTCAGGGTTCCCAGATTACTGAAGCAGAAAAAGGCCAAAGCCAACAAAAAAATAAGACAAAACGGCCAAACGCACTACAAAAAGACCCAAAAACAGGCAGTAAAAAAACCCAAAGTTTATATTATTCCACTTCAGAATTTACCAAATATTACACGATGTGTACTGAGCACTGGGCTATAGCGGACTACTGGAGTGGCGATCTGTGTATACAAATGCCACGTACTTCGTCAGTCCTTCGCCTGGGCCAAAAAACGGAAACGAATTCAAAGAATTCAATTCCAGTGTGAGAATACCGACAGTGGAAGAGAGTTACTTGTAACGGTATGTGCTAGGCAACTAGGCCTAAGGCCATACAGCTCCCGACGCCTTATCTGAAACCTGACCCCAATGCAATGTACACTAACTGAGATTGGTGGGTTCAGGAGTGAATGCAAAAATACTAACAACACATTATGAAAACGTTCTTGGCAGAAAGAAGTGGCCGTGTTCATGACGTGTACCATATACCTACGTCCCTACTTCATAACCATGGGGAAGGACTTTCGCTCAGCAGGCATTATGTTATTGTAGCAGCAATGTCATAACAAGCTAATCGTTATTATTCCACACACTTGACCTTTGCTGAATATCATTTAAGTATTTTTTTCCTCATATAAAATTGATCAATGAGTGCACGCTGGCCACACTAAATGAACTGGCGCGCGGGCCTACAGTTCAATCACACTGCTCTACACATTTTTCTTTCCCACTCGACATAAATATAAACAACCAGAACGATCGCTTTTGGGGGATGGAAAACGAGTTTACCAATGACTCATCACAACAAAATATACGGTACTACCATAGACAGCACACTATCAACGTACTCCTGGCTTGTTCATGAACACAGGTAGCTGTTGATAGGAAGCCTTAAATTACATCAGCCGCTTGAAAAAAAAAAAAAAAAACACGCCAGAGTTCAGCCATGGACTTGCGCGTCATCAGCATCATCACCCAGTTGATTTGTCCAATTTTCCCTTATTGTTATTCAATAGCAATAAGAGAAAATGGGAAAAACTGTAAGGATAACCATGGTAACAAAAGGAAAATAAAGGAAAACATACGTGCACTCGACAACTTGAAAAAAAAAGTTTTGTCTTAGGTGGCGGTGAACAAACTTACCATATTAAATAAACTTGTTATGGCCAAATGGAGCATATATAAGCAACATATTAAAAAAAAATAATAATAATTATAATAATGTAATTCATGGCAAACTAGATATCCTTAGACCAAATGCATGAAAAAGCCAAAAATTATGTTTTGGCCTAAAAAAGGCGAATCTGGCTGTCCTGATCTCCGACAACGTGACGTCATGCGCGGAAAATTGAAAAAAAAAAAAAAAGTGTAACAAAAGTGGGCTTGCTGGGTTCTCTATACTGTGCCTGGCGCTTTCAAGAGAGGCATCAGTCAATCAGGCTCCGGCTACCATGCGACTCCTATAAGAGTGCACTTCTCGTAAAGGAGCGCCGCACTCCTGCAGCAGTGACCCCTGGTACCTCAAATCCCTATGACAGTCACTGATTGGGTCCTTGAGTTTTCAATGCCCCTCACAGCTAATTGTTCATCATGTGATGAGAGAAGGAGGAGGAGGAGGAGGAGGAGGAGGAGGAGGAGGAGGAGGAGGAGGAGGAGGAGGAGGAGGAGGAGGAGGAGGAGCAGGAGGAGGAGGAGGAGGAGGAGGAGGAAGAGGAAGAGGAAGAGGAAGAGGAAGAGGAGGAGGAGGAGGAGGAGAAGGACGAGGAGGAGAAGGAGGAGGAGAAGGAGGAGAATGAAAACAAAGCCCAAACAGCAAAAGTTCCTGAGGTCTTTACTGGGCTGTTTGGGTAACTACTCTACGCTAACTAGTGGAAGAGACAAACAGGATAGCACAGAAAGAGGAACCAAACGAATACAAAAGAAGTCCAAACAGTAACAGACCAAGAGGTCCTTGTAAGTCTGTTTGGGTAACTATTCTACTCTATTAGTGGTAGAGAAAGGATAGCACAGAAGAAGGGTCCTTCCATCCCCCACCCCCAATCCCTCCAGGCAAGGGTCACATGAAAAATGGTACCATGTTGTACAGAAAAAACAACATAGAGTGTGAGAGGAAACTAAAGAAAGAGAGGAGGACTACTTCGACCACATACAATCTACATGCCAGCACGGACAGTACGGAGTGAACGTGTTCGTTATTCAGACATGAACAATGACAACCGGGAATTAGTGTCTACATACTTGTCAAGACAGGTTTTCAATGAGTGAACAGTGCCTGAGTTAACGACGCTTGATGGAACACAATTCAACATATTTATGACACGATTGAAGTAAAATGTTTGGCTTCATTTGTTTGAAATCGCTTACCTATTATTTGCTATTGTTTCTTGTAATATTAGACATGTTGAATCTTAGGAAGAATTCCGGTCTGATATTTGTGAAAGCCTTAAAAGTTTAGTAAAGCAATATCAGATCCCCTCTTAGCCTGCGTTTGGAGAGGGAGAATAGATCTCGTTCTTTAAGGCGTTCCTTGTAGGGTTTATTGCGAAGCCTTCGAGTAATTTTCGTTACTCTATTTCGTATTGTTTTTTTTCCTAATCTCTCAATATTCCTTTTATAACAGGATGACAAAAACTTTACATTGTATTCAAAATGAGGACGTACAAGTGAGTTGTACAAGGTGAGATTTTTTTTTTTTTTTTTCAGATTGGAAGGTGAAAACTATTAATTTATTGGCAATTTCAATGACTTCGGTGCATTGTTTGCTTGGTTTAAGATCTGTTGTCACTAAAGCTCCCAGATCTTTCTCAGGATCCAAACTTTTGATGGGGGATTACTTTTTATAATTTTCCTGCCGATTGCTATTTCCAATATTTGATACGTGGCATTTATCAAAATTAAAGTTATAAGCCACGTTTCACACCATTCAATGAGAGTGTATGCATCATTTTGCAAAATTTGACGCTGGTTTGGTGTCAGTCTTGTTAGCAATTTTAGTGTCTGTGAGTTTTGACAGTTTACTTCTGATTCCTTCGTCTATGTCATTCATATATATTATGAAGAGGATCTGCCCTAAGATTGAACATTGAGGAACGCCACTGCTTACATTAACCCAATTTGAAGAATCAGAGTTTCTGGTGACCCCGCACTACAATGTATATTGTACTGTCAAAAAAGAAGAAGAAAAAACGAAAAAACAAAACAAAACAATAAGGAAGAGGAAAGAAAAAAAAGGTAGAATAAGTAAAAAGAAAGAAGAAATGGAGAAGATGAATGAAGTATGGAGAATAACAAACGATCATACTACACGGGAAAGGGAAGATAATTGGCACTTGATATCGAGGAAACCGAGGAAACACAAACAAGGACACAGGACCCAAGCACTCCACAACAGGAAGACGGCCATACAACCTGGGAAGGCAGCCTGGGTCAAGGAGGGATTAACGGTAATGATAGCAGGGGCAAGGCAGAGAAAGGATTTGAAAGGGAAAGTAGGCCAGGAGGCGTGAGGCACCAAGAAGGACAAGTCAGTCTACGCCCACTTAACGCTCCGCCTCCAAACTGCCCCTACCCTCTGACTGGCTTCTGTATCAAGCAGAACGCCTGTGGGCGGATCACATGCATAGATGAGCAATGTGAATAGTAGATACGTAAAATGTTATGAAAATTACGATAGTTTTTTGAGAGAAACAGGCAGTCCCAAACGACTGTATATTATAGCGTGTAACAGTGGAATAATTCAGTAGTGGAGAGTTGCGGAGAGTAGCAGACACAGACCCAGAGGTTC
>NC_087157.1:21360615-21380615 GCF_035594125.1 Scylla paramamosain | reverse complement strand
CACTTTCCTTTAAGCATGATGTCATTCTCCGAGTAACTTCAGGCACCTACTAATATTAGATTACATTCTCTTCCTGATGTCACTTGTTCACTACGGCTTATGTCTTTCAATGTTTTTTTTTTTTTTCACTTCTTTCTGCTATTTTCTGTTTTTTTTTTTCTTTTTTGTGTGGTGCTATGACTGTCAATGTGTGTGTGTGTGTGTGTGTGTGTGTGTGTGTGTGTGTGTGTGTGTGTGTGTGTGTGTGTGTGTGTGTGTGTGTGTGTGTGTGTGTGTCAGCATGTATATACATTTACTTATCTATACGTTTGAAGCTTTTTTTTCATTCTTTTTTACTTTAAACTTTCTTTTTCATTCTCTCCGATTTTATGTTTGTGTTCCCTCTCTCTCTCTCTCTCTCTCTCTCTCTCTCTCTCTCTCTCTCTCTCTCTCTCTCTCTCTCTCTCTCTCTCTCTCTCTCTCTCTCTCTCTCTCTCTCTCTCTCTCTCTCTCTCTCTCTCTCTCTCTCTCTCTCTCTCCAATACATTCTTACTTTTAAAACTCTTCGTCAGCCTTCGGGAATCCTAAAACTGCAACAAACTGCCAGCAACACACTCAGTCCCTGTGCTTCCCTGAGCAGTAAAGGGCGGACGTTGTCATCTCCCGGCGTTACTCCTTCGAGACGCACAGTACAATATGTAAGTTCGTGTAGCGTCTTCATATTGACCGAAGAGATGAAGAATGTATGTCAGTACGTATATCAGTATATCTTTGACCTTCTGTCTGTCTTGTGTGGGTGGGTGCGTGATTGGTTGGGAGTTTCTGTCCCCAGCTTATGTGCAATTTTGTGTATTGTAATGTATCTGTTTGTCTGTCCGTTTGTCTATTATTTCACACACAAACACACACACACACACACACACACACACACACACACACACACACACACACACACACACACACACACACACACACACACACACACACACACACACACACACACACACACACACACACACACACTATCTCAACATTTGCTTTTTCCAAATGTCGCAAGAAAGAAAAAAGAAAGAGGAAGAATAATGTGCACGATATATATGCATGTGTATTGTGTTGCAAGACATCCAATCTCTCTCTCTCTCTCTCTCTCTCTCTCTCTCTCTCTCTCTCTCTCTCTCTCTCTCTCTCTCTCTCTCTCTCTCTCTCTCTCTCTCTCCATGGTTTCAACATGGTTTCCAGTGATCCACACAACAATATACAAAATTTATAATATGCATTTTTAATTTCTAGTAAAGTAATTCATAGAGTAGCAGGAGAATTGTGTGTATTTTTGGCGACAGGAAAGTGTGTGTGTGTGTGTGTGTGTGTGTGTGTGTGTGTGTGTGTGTGTGTGTGTGTGTGTGTGTGTGTGTGTGTGTGTGTGTGTGTGTGTGTGTGTGGGCGCCTCAGTCTGCAACTTGATTTACAGGAGGAATCATTTTTTTTTTATGTGTCTTTTTTGTTTTATAATGGTTTGCTTTCCTTTGTTTCTCTAGGTTTATATGTAAAATCTCTCTTTTTTATCCATTGCTCGTGTGTAAGTTACCAAACATGAACATACAAATATTTTCGTTATGCGAAATTCAGTCTGTCTGCCGCAAAGTTTCTGATATTTTTCTATTTGTAATGATTCTATATATGAATGTTTGTTTACTATTTCATTTGGCATATGCACCCATCAGTCAGTGTGTCTATGTGTCTTTGTCTGTCCTGCTTTCTGAATGTCTGATGTGCTGGCTGACTCTCTAATGTCATTTCCTTCTAACATAGTACATACCTTTATTTATCTTAGTTTGTTTACCATGATTTACAGTTGCATTTCTATATGTTCTGTCCATCAATATACAGCTAATTTCTCTCTTTATCTGATTCATCGCTTACACTTCCACTTTCTTCTTATTTGTTTATGTATATTGCTCTTCAACCATCCTGTGTTTTTTCACTTACCTACCCATTCGTCGATGTTTTATCTGTATATTTCTCCATATCTAATACTTCCACCTTCTTATCAATAAACGGGAATTTATCAACATATTTTCCCACCTACGTACTATTATCAATGTCTATCTGTCTGTCTGTCTATTTATCTAATCTATTTTCTACTTACTGAACTGTCTATCTTCCCATCTATATATATTTATATCTACTTATATACCTATTCATTTATTCATGTATCTATCAATCTATCTATCCATCCATCTGTCCATCTATATATCAATCTATTTATCAGCCAGTCGATCTATTTAACCATTTACCCATCCAGCCATCTATCTGTAAATCTACCTGTTCAACCAGATACCTATTCATTAATCAATTCGTCAGACCAATAACACATTTCTCTATCTGCGCCTGAACATACTCACCGACCCATCTCCCCGCTCACCGCCACTGTACCGAGATAATGCACCCTCAATACACTCCTATACTCGGCGGCGGCTAGGGAACGCTATTTCGACATGTTCCACTAAGCATCCCTGCTTATAAGGGGAGACAAGGCCCTGCTAATACTACGGGACTGGAGGAGGAGGGGGAGGAAGAGGAGGGGCGTCTGTTGCAAGCATTATGTCGGCGAAAGGAAGGATGGAACGTAAGGGAGAGAGGATGAAGGATGGTGGAGCAAGGGAAGAGAAGAGAGGAATTCTTGAAAATGGGAGAAATTGAGAGTGAAGTGTGGTGGTAGTGGTGGTAGTAGTAGTAGTAGTAGTAGTAGTAGTAGTAGTAGTAGTAGTAGTAGTAGTAGTAGTAGTAGTAGTAGTGGTGGTGGTTGTGGTGGTATAGTTCGTAATTTTTCTGTTCCTCCTTCTTAGGGTGAATTGTAGATTTTTTTCAGTCTACTAAAACTTGTATTTTTTTTTTTTTTTTGTCTTTTGCACAAAATAGAAAAAAAATCAACATTTCCGAAAAGACGGTATTCAAAAGGAAGTAAGCTTCTTCACTTGTCTTATTCATTATGACGTAACATTCTGAGGTAATTTGTGCGTCCAAAGGCACAGACAAAGGGGTGTTTAAAGTGGATGTTTTTACTAATGCTGTTATTACCCTCCTCCTCCTCCTTCTCCTCCTCCTTTTTTTGCATAGGAATAATAATAGAATCTCACTTCATTCTTTCCAATCAAAACGCCGCCAGTTTTTCCCACACAGCACGATGGTTTTCCCACGCCAGCACAAGCACAACAGCGTGTCGGTTTGGCAGTCATACACTGCTCTAGCTTACTTTACTAAAGGGTAGTTAATCTAAATTAATTCCAAAGCGATATGTAAAGACCTGAGGGAGTGTTTGTTTTGGTTATCCTATGTAATCACATGTTGTAATCCTCATTTTCTTCGTCCGCATTATCCTGTTATTGATCAACTTTGTGATTTTAAGTACTAGAGGTCAAAGTTGCAGGCGATAACCTGTGAATCCAGCCCTAAAGGGAAAGGTACACAAACACAGTGACCGAAGCTGTGGCCTGATTGACTGCCGCCTCCCTGGAAAGCGCAACGCAAGGATTCTGCACCACCCCTCAACAACCAAACTGTGCCTTCACCTGCGCTACGCACACACCACATCACACAACTATCATGCAGTTACACTCTCCCTCACAAACAAAGGTAGACAGACCACAACTCTTTCCCTCACTATTCTCTCAAGTTCTATGTGGCTTTTCTATACCACGTGGTATCAATTCCTGTATCTTGTCAGCTTCTGCTGGAGAGATTGGTGGGGAGGAACCTTCTGTACTATCCTGTATCTCCCAATAATAGTTAATGTAGAATAATTATCCAAACAGCCTCGTCAGTAACTCAAGGTTTGGTCTTCCGTTGCATTCCTTTGTATTCCTTTGTGTTCTTTCCTCCTCCTCCTCCTCCTCCTCCTCTTCCTCCTCCTCCTCCTCCTCCTCCTCCTCCTCCTCCTCCTCCTCCTCCTCCTCCTCCTCCTCCTCCTCCTGCCTGCTGCTGGATGTGATGGCTCATGAATAACATGTGAATATGTTCTTAAACCACTCAGTGAAATCATAATTCGAGCTGAGAGAGAGAGAGAGAGAGAGACACAGAGAGAGAGAGAGAGACAGAGAGAGAGAGAGAGAGAGAGAGAGAGAGAGAGAGAGAGAGAGAGAGAGAGAGAGAGAGAGAGAGAGAGAGAGAGAGAGAGAGAGAGAGAGAGAGAGAGAGAGAGAGAGAGAGAGAGAGAGAGATTCATGGCAAAAAGTAAATTCTTTCATACAAATGCACCACATTAAGCGCCTCCAGCGTAAGACTGTATAATTATCAGGCAGGAAGCGCGGCAGTAAACACGTCAAGTCTATGGAGAAGGCAGGGCGTGTTTCACTTGCTGGTCTTGCCTCTCACTTTTTTAATATACGTTTTCTTTTTTTGCTTTTCTTTTTTTTCCTTGCATGGATTGACAAGGTGTGGAATAATTGTAAGAAAATACAAATTATACAAAAACTGAATTGGTGTCACTCCAGATAATAATCCTGCTCTTTACTACAAGAACAACGACAACAACAACAAAAACAAGAACAACAACAACTACTACTACTACTACTACTTCTACTAGTAGTGGTAGTAGTAGTAGTAGTAGTAGTAGTAGTAGTAGTAGTAGTAGTAGTAGTAGTAGTAGTAGTAGTAGTAGTAGTAGTAGTAGTAGTAGTAGTAGTAGTAGTAGTAGTAGTAGTAGTACTACTACTACTACTACTACTACTACTACTACTACTACTATTGCTACTACTACTGTTATTAACATTCAGCTATTAAGACTCAGGAAAGATTTGTCTTTCTCCAACCCTCTGTGCTTCTTAAAAACATGGAGCTGCATTTGGAAATAAAAATTCAAATAGCTGAACACAAAAATCATTTAGATGCAAAAGATATCGGACGGTTCAACTTGAGTAAACCGGAGTAAACAATGCAATACATGTTTAATTTAGAGTCAGTATAAAATGGTATTCTTACATTTCCATATAGCCATTATTTATACTCACGCTCTCATATCTTCTTGGCGAATGGCAAACAGAGGAAGAAAAAAAAATCTTTTCAGTTGCCGCTTCCATACATACAGACAAAAAAAAAAAAAAAGATAAAAAATTAAAAGTCAATAAAAAATCTAAATATGTTTCTGGAAGTGCCTCAATACTCTTAAAACAACTAGTCACAGGAAGGGGAAAAAACAGAAACAGGCAGAAAATTCCAGATGAATTCCAATGAAAGGGATGAAAGAATGAAAATATTGCTTGACTCCTGGACTACTGAAAGGGAACTTAAAGACTTCTATCACGTCCCCTCTTAACCTACGTCTCTCTAAAGAATGTAAATTTAATGACTTCAATCTCGCCTCGTAAGGAATACTCCTCATCCCCTGTATCCTTTCTGTCATTCTCCTCTGTACTGATTCTAATACGCCTATATCTTTCCTGTAATGTGGAGACCAGAATTGCACAACGTAGTCTAGATGAGGTCTGACCAGCGCCAAGAATATCATTAATATTACTTCCGGCCTTCTACTTTTAACACTCCTAAAAATTAATCCTAGTACCCTATTTATCCTGTTTCTAGCCTCTATGCATTGTTTTCCTAGACGGAGTTCACAGCTAAATATAACTCCTAAATCTTTCTCGTACCCTGTAACTACCAGAGATTGTTCGTTTAATGTGTACCTACTGTGTGGGTTTCCTCTACCTACGCTAAGTACTTTACATTTATTGATATTAAATTGCATTTGCCATATGTCCGTCCATTCATTCATCCTAAATCTGCCTGCAAGGCGAAGGCACCCGTTTCTGATCTAATTAATCTATCTTTGTGTCATCCGCAAATTTACTAACATCACTACTAATTCCACTAACCAAGGCATTGATATATATTAGAAATAACAATGTCCCTAATACTGATCCCTGTGGCACCCCACTGATTACATGACCTCACTCGGATTTCGAGCCGTTTATTACAATTCTTTCTCGCCTGTCGCTAAGCCATGACCCTATCCAGCCTAACACCTTCCCATCTATCCCGTGTGCCCTAACCTTTTCTCAGGAGCCTTTCATGGGGTACCTTGTCAAATGCTTTACTAAAGTCCAGATACAAGATATCATAACTATCACCATTATCTACTGCCTCGTACACTTTACTGTAAAAACTTAACAAGTTTGTCATGCAAGACTTCCCCTTCGTGAAGCCATGCTGTGATTAATTTATCAAGTTATGTTTGTCTAAATGTTCCCTAATGTTCCTCGCTCTTATTAACTCTAATATTTTACCTATAACTGAATTTAAGCTGACAGATCTATAGTTAGACGCTAAAGTTTTATCTCCTTTCTTAAAGATGGGTACTACATTACCCTGCTTCCACATTACTGGTACCTCACCTGACTCAAGTGACTTTCCTAAAGACAGAGACTAACAGCTCACTAATAACCTCTTTGCATTCCTTAAGTACTCTGGGATATATTTCATCTGGTCCTGGTGTCTTGAACTTTTTTTAGCCTATCTATCTCCTGTTCCATTAACTCTCTACTTATGGAAATATCTGTCAGCTTCTCATTCTCATCTGCTCTAAACATGTGTTCACTATCTGGCATATCCTGCATGTTTTCCTGGGTGAAGACAGATGAAAAATACTCATTCAGAATTTTACTAATCTCCTCCCCAGAACTAACCAGTTCCCCATCTGCTGCCTTTAATGGACCTATAGTATCCTTATTCTTCGTCCTCTATTCCTGATAAAATTCCTTGGGGTCCGTCTTCACATGGCTGGTTACACTTAATTCATAATTGCCCTTAGCTTTCCTCGTTAACTTCATGACTGTTCTAACTAATTCATTATATTGTGACCTTAAAACTTCTTCACCTGCCCTTAATGTCCTATATATACTTCTCTTCCACCCTATATAATGTTTTAATCTAGCAGTCATCCATTTAGGATAATTTTTCTGTGATCTTATTGCCCTATACGGGATATATGCTAACTGACCTGTATGAACTTTATCTACGAAATATTTATACAATTCATCTACATTTACTTCACCTAATTCCCTCATCTCGGCCCCTACCATCCTCTCTACTCCCTCATCTACTCGCCTCGACCTCACCTCTCTCATTTCAGCATGACCTGACATTCCACCATACTCACACCCATATACCCCTCCCTCTCTCCTCCGCCCCTTCGGAACACATCTTACCTCCTATTGTCCTACACCCTCACACCTCACCTCACCTCTCACATTTTGCCTTATCTCTCTCAACTCTGTCCCGGACCTGACCTCACCCTGCATCCGTTGCCAGTCAACTCCTTGGAGGTACCTTTTTAATTCCTCAAATTCTGCTCTCCTAAAGTCAAGTATTTTACTAATGTTTTTGCTTCTAAAAGTTTCTTCCCATTTAAAATTGTACCTAATTTCCCTATGGTCAATGTTACCTAGCTGTCCTCCAACCTCTACCTACGTGACTGCTTCCTCCCTGTTAGTAAGAATTAAATCTAGAATATTATTCCCCCTTGTGGGTTCTACGACTACCTGTTTTAAAAAATTATCCTGAATTACCTTAAAAAATTCTGCTTCCTTCTTACCCACCATCAGACTCCAGTCGATATTCCTAAAATTAAAATCTCCTACCACACATACCTGACTGTACCTGCCTGCTCTATTTATTTCCTGCCACAGTGAGGTGTTAATTTCCTTTGTACTGGTCGGTGATCTGTACACTACTCCCACTACTGTACATTGCTGTACTACTACTGCTTTCCTATCTGTTTTAAATCTACTGTTAATACAACACTGTAATGTGTCCCTAACGTATAACGCGACGCCTCCTCCTCTCCTGTTTTCCCTATCTTTATAGAACAATGTATAACCATCTATCTTGACCTCTGGATTAAATACTTTTCCTCACATATCTAACCAAGTTTCAGTTAAAGCAATGATATCAAATTTCTCTACACACACTATTCTTCTAAGCAAGTCTATTTTATTCAAAATACTGCTACATTTTGTGTGGTAAATACTTAAGCTATTTCTCACCTTCCCTGAGCTAGCTACCTTTCTAGATTTAACTAATTTCTCCTATGTTTACTCCTCACAACACCTTCTTCACACAACCATTTCCCGTATATGAAGTGAGTTATGGCAAATAATTGGCGCATTTTGTGCGCTCGAGCTCGATCTGTAGTGATGAGGCGATAGTTGTGCGAGTTGCGAGGCAGAAACCTTCGCCCACATGCCGATAAATCGAAATATGCAAAATACAGCAAAAAAAGGTGAGTCTGACGAAGAAATTAAATAAAATAACAAAGATACGCCTTCAAAAGTTACCAAGAAGTGTTTCCGAAAATGAAATCGAAACTTTTATATACGATGGACATCAAAAGGTGCTCCTGGCCAAATCATCGTTGTGCCCTCCAGGGCCAGGCGGGAGCGGTGGGGTGTACAGATGTGCGCTAACAAAAATAGAGCCCCCTCGCTCCGCTACGGGAATGATCCCTCCAAAGATATTAAATACGTTACTAAATGATTAAGAAAATCATAAATTATCTTTCATTCGCTGACAAGGAAAATAAAAACGTGAGGAAAACTAATATTTTCAGAAATCTACAACGACGAGCCTCTAAAAAAAGGGAGACAAATAGTGTGGGCCGGCTCTAGTCATCAAGGCCCACGTCACCTTGACTTTTCAAGGCGACAATCAACACACACAGAGACAAATAAGAACACTTCACAGAACTATACAAGCTTTCCTCTCTTTGATTTTACTTGAATAAAGCTGCAACAAAGGTTATGACGCTAAAAAGTTACCTTAGGTTAGGTCACAAATATCATGGTGGTAACGCTTCCCGGGAAATCAGAGTTAAAAATAATATCAATACCAATTGAACAAAGAAAATATAAATATCTTTTCTCCATAGAAGGAGAGTTTTTTTTTTTTTTTTTTACGTGGAAACCAAATTCACACTAAATGAAATGTGTTACAGTAATAGTTTCCAAGGACACTTTATCATAACGTGCAAAATAGTATTAATCTACATAACAGTAAAACACACAAAGGATAAATAGACATATAAACTAGAAGATCTGATATTTGTTACCTAAAAAAGACCTCAAGTGAATATTCCCATTATCGTGGAAAGTTTTTTGTAATTGCATCTTTCCTTTCTTCACTCATATATACGTACATACAAAAAAAAAAAAAAAAAAAAAAAAAATATATATATATATATATATATATATATATATATATATATATATATATATATATATATATATATATATATATATATATATATATATTACACACACACACACACACACATATATATATATATATATATATATATATATATATATATATATATATATATATATATATATATATATATATATATATATATATATAAAACGAACGCAAAAATGACAGCTAATTGTTAGGTTTCAATTGAATCTCTAAGTAAATATTTATACCAAAAAGATGACACCATTATAGAAAACATATGATTTCGTATCCTTCTTTTCTCTATGCATACATTAAAATAAGCACACGAAGACTGGAATACAAAAATTATAGTTTTGAAAAATATTCTCGGTTAATCCTCAAAGGACTTTTTTCCCTGTAAGATGTTGCAATGAACATTATAGACTAAATTTACATTCTGTCTTCTTTCACATATATACCCTAGGAAGGCAGAAACATGGGAGACAAAAACAACGCATTGGAAAAAGGTTTAAACTAATCCTTCTATGGATAACACTACTGACACGATACCATGGAAGCACATCCTTTCTTTCCTTCACAGATTCGTGGGAAGCTGACAGGAGAAAGGCAGGCAACAGTGACAGGTTTCCGTTGACATCAAAAAAAAAAAAAAAAGTTTAACAGCGAGATCAAAATAGAGGGCACATGATGTAATGAAGCAGGTACTCACTTTCCTCCTGCATGTGTTGGGAGTGTTCACCGCGGCACCACCTGCCATCCTTTCCTGAAAATATCAAAACATCCACATAAAAAAGTGATGCAGCTTCACTATTCTAAAAAGAGCTAAAAATGAAGCATCATAAACAGAACCACCAGAAATCATTTACTGCATGAGTTAACAACATACACATGAACAAAAGAGGAAAGAATAAATACTGAACAAAAACACGAAATGTCATAAATAAAACGTGTCAAATTCCTCCAAGCAAGAACACATGGATACATGGAAAACAACACTGAAAACAGAACACACTTCAAACGCTGAGAATGTTAAATATGCACAACAGCTGCAACAAAATAAAACGAACAAACACCATTACATATATAACAAGATCAAATAAGAAAATAAAAAGAAGCAAAAATAATAAATGTAAAGCTTGCCAACATTCAGCGGTGTCTAGAATATGAAGGTGGTAGTTAAGTGAGACTGAAGAGGAGGAGCACAAGTCATGCTGCGATTGATGCATGAAGGCAATCAAGGGAGAGAGTCGCACAGAGGAGGCGGGACGCAAGGCGCCTTCAGGCCAGTCACTGCTGGTGTCCCTCGCCTCCCCTTCCTGCCTCGCTGCGAGGTGAAGGGGCCACTACCACCGCTGCCTCAACACTTACACTACCTTTGCGTCTCAACACTGAAATGCTTCAATGAATGGGAATGAACGGGAAAGTAATGGTCACTTAGAATTGCTTATAACAAGTACATGTTACTAAGTGTTTTAAATCAATCTGTCTGTCTGCGTCTGTCTGTTTATCTCTGCCTCACATGTTCACTATAATGCTCTGTAAGAATGAGCATCCCAATCTCTGTTGCTTTGTTGCAGCGCATCTATTTGTATTAATGTTGTGTGTGTGTGTGTGTGTGTGTGTGTGTGTGTGTGTGTGTGTGTGTGTGTGTGTGTGTGTGTGTGTGTGTGTGTGTGTGTGTGTGTGTGGTGTAACATTACGAGTGGAACAATATTTACGAGTATGGGTCAGTAGGTCTGTCTTCTGGTATATTTAGTAGTTTTAGGAAATCAATGACAACTACGTATTGTGCACGAAAAATGGCATACCGTAAATACGAGGCCATGAGAGAAAAATATAGTTAGGTCATTATGTTTGCATTTTCTTCGCTTACAGTAATTATTATCACGAAAGAATATACGAGTAACGGAAGAGGCATACGTTTATATTGTGCAAACATTATGCTGTATTAATATCCCACTGACTAATTCAGTTAGACTTTTGGTTAAGTACTCACTGCAGGGCACGATAAACTATTTATTAAAGTATTTTACAAAAAAATTGTGAAAATATATTCATTGGAATGAAATATTCCAGTTTCTGCCGCTATTTAAAACTACTTTGTCCATGTCTGTGCCTGCCCGCACATCCATCTGTCCCTCTGTCTATTTGTCTGTCTGTCTGTCTGCTTCCTTGCCTTCTATTTTTGCCTGCCTGCCTGTCTGCCTGCTTCTTTGCCTGCCTATCCTCTTCAAGTTAGCCTGACTATTTCCCTGTCACCCTGTCTTTCTGCCTGCTTTCTTTCTTTCTTTTTTGTATGTCCATCCACCTCTTTCCCCGCCCGTTAGTCTGTCTGCCTCCTTGCTTGCTTGCTTGCTTGCTTGCTTGCTTGCCTCCCTGCCTGTCTGTTTGACCGTCTGCCTTCCTGCCTACCTGTCCCCCTCTCTCTCTCTCTCTCTCTCTCTCTCTCTCTCTCTCTCTCTCTCTCTCTCTCTCTCTCTGATGATTACCTAAACAAGTCAAAACATTATTTAAACCACTACTACGAAACAACAAGGTACTTGAAGGCTTGTCTGTAAGTGGTATCAGTATGAACAGGTTACATCACGCTCCTATACAATCATGATTTACGCAGCACACCCTCCATAGTAGGTTGGCAGGCACTTCCCAAACGTTAAGGAGTCCTTCTTCATTTCGCTCTCTAATTTAAACTTCTTTATACAAATGAAATTAAACTTCGGGATTTAAATGGTCACTTTCTTTCTTATCACATAAACAAAAATGTGCTGGACAAATACAACGAAAATATTTATATTAAAAAAAAACAATAATAATATTCGAGCCACACTCCACAGTAACGAAAGCTTTCATAGATATAGGAAAATATTGCAAAGATCGCACTGAAATATTATTTATCGCCGTACAACTACCATACCGAATTCCCGGGAGCAGACTCATACAGGATAGAAAAAGATGAAACACCAATAAATACTGGTAGAGAGTCATGAGAACATGCCAATATATATATATATATATATATATATATATATATATATATATATATATATATATATATATATATATATATATATATATATATATATATATATATATATATATATATATATATATATATATATATATATATATATATATATATATATATATATATATATATATAACAAACAAAGGCAATTCCTGGAGTATGAGGAATCCCTGTTCTCTTTCTTCGTCCCGGTGGAGGAAACACAAAGACGCTCATTCTCATTCTAGATTTACACCTTCACCACCACCACCACCACCATAAATAAAATAAAAAAATACACATAAATCTCTTGAACACGTGATGCCAGACCTTTAGAAGATTAGATATATTTCTGGATAGTTGGTATGAGTGGACACAGGTTTGCAAGTCTTATACAAGAACTGCCGCCTTTGGACAGAGTAATAAGACAGTCTTGTGCGAAAGAAAAAAGGAGGAATAGGAGGAAGAATACAGCAACATTCTCGCATGCATAGTTGAAGTTGAAGTGTGGATGTCTGAAGCAGCAGCCTTGCCTGGCACTTTCACAATCAGTCCCCTGTTAGCGTACTTTCCTTTCATGAACCCCTGGAACTTTTTTCCCTCTCATCTCAAGGCGTCGCTAAACACAACCCATCACAGGTCGAACTTAGCCTGGTGCCATAGAAAGTTTGACCAGTCGTAGTTTACATATATATGTTTCTTCCTCTGATGGCGGTGACGCTGCTGTTTCTTCCTCCGATAACAGTGGTGGTAATTCTTTTTCTTTGCTTCTTTTTCTTGTTTTCTTCCTCTGATGGCGGTAATGCTGCTGCTGCTGCTTCTTCTTCCTCTGATGGCGTTGCTTCCTGTTCTTGTTCTTCTAAGACATTTTGGTGGTCTGAATTGGTTGGTGATAGGGTATTCAGAGTGGGGATAGTAGGAGTACTGCACACTCACCTCCCTTGCTCCCCAGTCATAATTCAAGTCAGGTTGGTGGAAGACTGGGAAAGGTAGGGAGGTGCTGCACACTCACCTCCCATGCTCCCCAGGTTACATTTGTAACATCAGTCAGGTTGGTTGTTTTTGGAGTTGCCGGGATCAGTCAGTCAGGCCCAGTCAGTCAAGGGTAGTGCAACGCACTCACCTTGCCAAGATCAGAAGGGTGGTGGTGGTGGTCTGTACATTTGGAGTTGGTAGGATGAGTCACATTGGTGGTCAAAGTCAAACTGGGAGACTGGGAAGTGTAGGGAGGTGCTGCACACTCACCTCCCGTGCTTCCCAGGGGCGGTCAGGATGGTGGGTCTTTGGAGTTGCCAGGATGAGTCACGGGAAGTGCTACGCACTCACCTTGCCAGGATCAGTTGTCAGGCTGGGGAGTACTGGTGGTGGTCGGTACAATTAGAGTTCCTAGGATGAGTCAGATTGGGGATCAAAGTCAAACTAGAAGGCTGGGAAGGGTAGGGAGGTGCTGCACACTCACCTCCCGTGCTTCCCAGGTGGGGTGGTGGTCTTTGGAGTTGTCAGGGTCAGTCAGGTTGGTATTGTTTTATTTTTATTATTTATTGTTGATTGCCAGACTCAGTCATTTTATTGAGGGGGAAGCAGAAGTTTTATTGTTTTTACTTTATTTATTTTTGTTTTTATTTATTTTTTTATTTTTCATTTATTTTGGTAAGGGTAGGGAAGGGTAGGGAGGTGCTGCACACTCACCTCCTATGCTCCCCAGGTTACATTTGTAACATTTGTCAGATTGGTTGTTTTTGGAGTTGCCGGGGTCAGTCAGTCAGGCCCACTCAGTCAAGGGAAGTGCTACGCACTCACCTTGCCAAGATCAGAGGGGTGGTGGTGGTGGTCTGTACATTTGAAGTTGGTAGGATGAGTCACATTGGTGGTCAAAGCCAAACTGGGAGACTGGGAAGGGTAGGGAGGTGCTGCACACTCACCTCCCATGCTCCCCAGAGTCAGTCAGTTTGGTGGTCTGTTGCCAGATTACAGTAAGATTTGTAGGTCAGTCAGGTTGGTTGTTTTTATGGTTGCCAGGGTCAGTAAGGCAGGTGGTAGGGAAGTGCTACGCACTCATCTAGCCAGGACAGGGTAGGATGTAGGGATGTATGGATCAGGGTCAGAGTGGGACACAGAGTAGGAGGTACTGTTGGTCTGTACATTTGGAGTTGTTCTTTGAAGTTGCCAGGATGAGTCAGGTCAAACTGGGAGACTGGGAAGTGTAGGGAGGTGCTGCACACTCACCTCCCATGCTCCCCAGGGCCAGTCAGTTAGGTGATTACATATCTGTAAGTCAGTCAGGTTGGTTGTTTTTGGAGTTGCCAGGGTCAGTCAGTCAGGGTCAGTCCAGGGAAGTGCTACGCACTCACCTTGCCGAGATCAGAAGGGTGGTGGTGGTGGTGGTCTGTACAGTTGGAGTTGCTCTTTGGAGTTGGTAGGATGAGTCAGATTGGTGGTCAAAGTCAAACTGGGAGACTGGGAAGGGTAGGGAGGTGCTGCACACTCACCTCCCGTGCTTCCCAGGTGGGTGGTGGTCTTTGGGGTTGTCAGGGTCAGTAAGTTGGTATTGTTTTATTTTTATTATTTATTGTTGATTGCCAGACTCAGTCAGTTTTATTGAGGGGGGGGAGTAGGAGTTTTATTGTTTTTGTTTTATTTACTTATTTTTTCATTTATCTTTTTTTTATTACTTTTATTATTTTTTATACCTATATATATTTTATTCTTTTTGGTCTGGCAGTCCGTAGACTTGGGGAGAGAAGGGAAGTGCTGTGCACTCACCTCCCTTGCTCTCCCGAGGTCCGAGGTGGTAAGGAGGTTTTTTATTTATTTTTATTTATTTATCTTTATTTATTTATTTATTTTATCTATTTATTTATTTTTTTTTGCGAGACAAGGGAAGTGCTATGCACTCACCTTAATTCTTTATTTTTTCTTTTCTATCTTTTGCCGGAGACAAGGGAAGTGCTATGCACTCACCTTAATTCTTTATTTATTTTTTTCTATCTTTTGCCTGGTAGGTTGGAAGAGAAGGGAAGTGCTATGCACTCACCTTTATATTTTTTATTATGTTAGGTGAAGAGAAGAGAAGTGCTATGCACTTACCCTTTTTTTTTTTTTTTTTTTATTTATTTATTTTTTTTTTTTTTGCCTGGTAGTCCGTAGACTTGCCAGGGTTAGGTAGGGGAGAGAAGGGAAGCGCTGTGCACTCACCTCCCTTGCTCTCCCGGGGGCCGGTAAGGCGGTGCCTTCCTCCCCTGGGGAGGGGTAGGGAGGTGCTGCGCACTCACCTCCCCTCCTCCCCGTGGGCAGTTCCATCACACATGGTGATGGAGGGATGCTCTTTCAAGGTTTTTGTGAGTTCCGAGAGGGGGGTTCGAACCTACGCGCCCCTCACTTCCCTCACGCCAAACTCAAAGTGCATCACTCTACCCACTGGGCCACGAGGGCCCTTTTTCTTTTTTTTAAAGTTGGTCTATTTCCCCATCTTCCCCATCTTTTTTGTAAAGTTGCTCTATTTAACCACCTTATGTTCACGCCAGTACGTATTAAAGAATTATGATGTGAATTATTTTCATGACGTTATTTATTTATTGTATTTTGTATGGGATATGACCGCTGGCATCCCACACACACTGGGTTCCCAAGACTGTCACTACGCCATGAAACCCCAACGGTAAACAAGATATATTTGAACACATCATTTCCCTTCCTGTGTTAATGCAGCACCAAAAGTTCAATAAGAAAAACTGCTGCTCATTCTAATGTGAACGTTCATCCCACAGTGATAATTAGATAACTGTTGACTTGTGGGAGTATGTCGTGGAGTACAAATAGCAGTAGGTAAGATCAGAGAACTTTACAGAGGCAGGAATTCCTTGGTTATGGAGCAGCCTTCTGGAACCCTCCCCTGTGCTGCACCACCACCACCACCACCGACAACAACAACAATAACAACACACCATTACACCTGTCCATCCTGCAGCACGAGAATGACTCAGCCCAGAGAACCACGGATTGCTTTATTCGTAATTCACGTCCACTCTCAACATAGACATCAATCAAATTATGTCACTGAAAAAAGTTGGTGAAGCACTCACTTCTTCACACAGGCTTTACTACCTATCAGCAGGATGAAAGCTTCCGACTGGGAGGAAGGGCGGCGTCGGGAAGGATTAAGAGAGAGAGGGTAGGGGGGACCAGCGGAGGCTGGAAGTGTGTTTATGCTTCATAGGTATAAAAAAGAAAACTGCATGAAAAAGAAGAAAGACCTGTGCCCCTCCCACCCCTGCTCCCCGCTTGAGGCGAAACGTAGTGAAGTGGTACTGTTGTTGTTGTTGTTGTTATTATTATTATTATTATTATTATTATTATTATTATTATTATTATTATTATTATTATTATTATTATATATTATTAATTATTATTATTACTATTATTATTATCATTAAAATTATTATTATTACCGTCATCATCGTCATCGGCACCATCATTGTAGTGTAGCTGGTTTGTGTCCTTTTATTTCCGCGTCGTATCTTGTAAGCTGTAAGTTTTAATAGTTCAGTATTTGTAACGATGGAGACCTTGTTTTTTATTCTTTATGCTCTGCACGGTGTCATTGGCATTTACATCTATGTTTCCTACTGTTTTCTTTTCTGTTACTTATGTACTGAATCTATTTGTTTTGTAGAATTTATTTATTACCGTACAACTTGATTTTCGCTCAAGTTAACATTTATGTAGATTTACTTATTTGTGTTGTGTAGGATACTTTCTTCTTAAGTGTGTTGAGGTTTGTGTTTTTCTTCTTTTATGTTCACTAGGTAACGGTGCACACAGGAATTATAAATGTTACTAATAATGATAATACTGATTATGGATGACAAACTAAACTGATGAATAAACATCGAAAAATTCATTTTAATAAAGCACATTTTGCATAGTGCTTTATAAGAAGCGCTGCGCACATGGACTTTAGAGATGCGATGTACCTTAAACTTAAAATGAAGCACTAAGGCAGAGTGAGTGGTGGGTGGAACTGATGGCAGTACACTCAGGGTTCCCATATTACTGAAGCAGAAAAAGGCCAAAGCCAACAAAAAAATAAGACAAAACGGCCAAACGCACTACAAAAAGACCCAAAAACAGGCAGTAAAAAAACCCAAAGTTTATATTATTCCACTTCAGAATTTACCAAATATTACACGATGTGTACTGAGCACTGGGCTATAGCGGACTACTGGAGTGGCGATCTGTGTATACAAGTGCCACGTACTTCGTCAGTCCTTCGCCTGGGCCAAAAAACGGAAACGAATTCAAAGAATTCAATTCCAGTGTGAGAATACCGACAGTGGAAGAGAGTTACTTGTAACGGTATGTGCTAGGCAACTAGGCCTAAGGCCATACAGCTCCCGACGCCTCATCTGAAACCTGACCCCAATGCAATGTACACTAACTGAGATTGGTGGGTTCAGGAGTGAATGCAAAAATACTAACAACACATTATGAAAACGTTCTTGGCACAAAGAAGTGGCCGTGTTCATGACGTGTACCATATACCTACGTCCCTACTTCATAACCATGGGGAAGGACTTTCGCTCAGCAGGCATTATGTTATTGTAGCAGCAATGTCATAACAAGCTAATCGTTATTATTCCACACACTTGACCTTTGCTGAATATCATTTAAGTATTTTTTTCCTCATATAAAATTAATCAATGAGTGCACGCTGGCCACACTAAATGAACTGGCGCGCGGGCCTACAGTTCAATCACACTGCTCTACACATTTTTCTTTCCCACTCGACATAAATATAAACAACCAGAACGATCGCTTTTGGGGGATGGAAAACGAGTTTACCAATGACTCATCATAACAAAATATACGGTACTACCATAGACAGCACACTATCAACGTACTCCTGGCTTGTTCATGAACACAGGTAGCTGTTGATAGGAAGCCTTAAATTACATCAGCCGCTTGAAAAAAAAAAAAAAAAAAACACGCCAGAGTTCAGCCGTGGACTCGCGCGTCATCAGCATCATCACCCAGTTGATTTGTCCAATTTTCCCTTATTGTTATTCAATAGCAATAAGAGAAAATGGGAAAAACTGTAAGGATAACCATGGTAACAAAAGGAAAATAAAGGAAAACATACGTGCACTCGACAACTTGAAAAAAAAAAGTTTTGTCTTAGGTGGCGGTGAACAAACTTACTATATTAAATAAACTTGTTATGGCCAAATGGAGCATATATAAGCAACATATTAAAAAAAAATAATAATGATTATAATAATGTAATTCATGGCAAACTAGATATCCTTAGACCAAATGCATGAAAAAAGCCAAAAATTATGTTTTGGCCTAAAAAAGGCGAATCTGGCTGTCCTGATCTCCGAGAACGTGACGTCATGCGCGGAAAATTGAAAAAAAAAAAAGTGTAACAAAAGTGGGCTTGCTGGGTTCTCTATACTGTGCCTGGCGCTTTCAAGAGAGGCATCAGTCAATCAGGCTCCGGCTACCATGCGACTCCTATAAGAGTGCACTTCTCGTAAAGGAGCGCCGCACTCCTGCAGCAGTGACCCCTGGTACCTCAAATCCCTATGACAGTAACTGATTGGGTCCTTGAGTTTTCAATGCCCCTCACAGCTAATTGTTCATCATGTGATGAGAGAAGGAGGAGGAGGAGGAGGAGGAGGAGGAGGAGGAGGAGGAGGAGGAGGAGGAGGAGGAGGAGGAGGAGGAGGAGGAGGAGGAGGAGAATAAAAACAAAGCCCAAACAGCAAAAGTTCCTGAGGTCTTTACGGGGCTGTTTGGGTAACTACTCTACGCTAACTAGTGGAAGAGACAAACAGGATAGCACAGAAAGAGGAACCAAACGAATACAAAAGAAGTCCAAACAGTAACAGACCAAGAGGTCCTTGTAAGTCTGTTTGGGTAACTATTCTACTCTATTAGTGGTAGAGAAAGGATAGCACAGAAGAAGGGTCCTTCCATCCCCCACCCCCAATCCCTCCAGGCAAGGGTCACATGAAAAATGGTACCATGTTGTACAGAAAAAAACAACATGGAGTGTGAGAGGAAACTAAAGAAAGACAGGAGGACTACTTCGACCACATACAATCTACATGCCAGCACGGACAGTACGGAGTGAACGTGTTCGTTATTCAGACATGAACAATGACAACCGGGAATTAGTGTCTACATACTTGTCAAGACAGGTTTTCAATGAGTGAACAGTGCCTGAGTTAACGACGCTTGATGGAACACAATTCAACATATTTATGACACGATTGAAGTAAAATGTTTGGCTTCATTTGTTTGAAATCGCTTACCTATTATTTGCTATTGTTTCTTGTAATATTAGACATGTTGAATCTTAGGAAGAATTCCGGTCTGATATTTGTGAAAGCCTTAAAAGTTTAGTAAAGCAATATCAGATCCCCTCTTAGCCTGCGTTTGGAGAGGGAGAATAGATCTCGTTCTTTAAGGCGTTCCTTGTAGGGTTTATTGCGAAGCCTTCGAGTAATTTTCTTTACTCTATTTCGTATTGTTTTTTTTCCTAATCTCTCAATATTCCTTTTATAACAGGATGACAAAAACTTTACATTGTATTCAAAATGAGGACGTACAAGTGAGTTGTACAAGGTGAGATTTTTTTTTTTCAGATTGGAAGGTGAAAACTATTAATTTATTGGCAATTTCAATGACTTCGGTGCATTGTTTGCTTGGTTTAAGATCTGTTGTCACTAAAGCTCCCAGATCTTTCTCAGGATCCAAACTTTTGATGGGGGATTACTTTTTATAATTTTCC
>NC_087157.1:21353115-21355615 GCF_035594125.1 Scylla paramamosain | reverse complement strand
AGCATTTAATGAACTTTAAAAACTCTCCTCTCTCAACACACGAATAACGTTCCTCAGAAAAATCCCACACACGTTTTCTTTCCACAGATAAAATCCGAAATGACTTTTTTCCCTCTTACAAAAAAAAAAAAAACTCTTATACTCACGTGCAACAATGTATACAATAAAGAAACAGCATAAAATAAAGTAATGTTAGAAAACAAAGGACAGGAAAAGTATATGTATTAGGTATAAGTAATAAGCAGAGAATAAATAAATAAATAAAAAGACAAAATAACAATATAACATAAGGATACCGAAGTACAGTCTTGTCTCATAAAATGTCATAAGAAATAAATATGAAAGAAGGAACCGTCATATTTACTTTTTCATTGTCTGTGTTCTTCAGCGCCAATGAAATGTCGTAAAAAATATATAGATTTTTATCTGAGGTGACAGGAAAGACACATTCTCTCTCTCTCTCTCTCTCTCTCTCTCTCTCTCTCTCTCTCTCTCTCTCTCTCTCTCTCTCTCTCTCTCTCTCTCTCTCTCTAAGTAGGTATCACCCATTTTTAGCACTTAATTTCATTTTTTTTCCTTTCAATCTGCTACACATTTTCCCACTTTAGTGCTTTATTTTCCTCATATTTCCCTTGTTCATTACCGCAGTTTTTTTTTTTTTTCCAAGTTAAAGCATGCTATTTTCTTTCCTCACTTTCCTTTAAGCATGATGTCATTCTCCGAGTAACTTCAGGCACCTACTAAAATTAGATTACATTCTCTTCCTGATGTCACTTGTTCACTACGGCTTATGTCTTTCAATGTTTTCTTTTTTTTCACTTCTTTCTGTTATTTTCTGGCTTTTTTTTCTTTTTTGTGTGGTGGTATGACTGTCAATGTGTGTGTGTGTGTGTGTGTGTGTGTGTGTGTGTGTGTGTGTGTGTGTGGTGTGTGTGTGTGTGTGTGTGTGTGTGTGTGTGTGTGTGTGTGTGTGTGTGTGTGTGTGTGTGTGTGTGTGTGTGTGTGTGTGTGTGTGTGTGTGTGTGTGTCTGTGTGTGTGTCAGCATGTATATACATTTACTTGTCTATACGATTAAAGCTTTTTTTTTTTCATTCTTTTTTTGCTTTAAACTTTCTTTTTCATTCTCTCCGATTTTATGTTTGTGTTCTCTCTCTCTCTCTCTCTCTCTCTCTCTCTCTCTCTCTCTCTCTCTCTCTCTCTCTCTCTCTCTCTCTCTCCAATACATTCTTACTTTTAAAACTCTTCGTCAGCCTTCGGGAATCCTAAAACTCCAACAAACTGCCAGCAACACACTCAGTCCCTGTGCTTCCCTGAGCAGTAAAGGGCGGACGTTGTCATCTCCCGGCGTTACTCCTTCGAGACGCACAGTACAATATGTAAGTTCGTGTAGCATCTTCATATTGACCGAAGAGATGAAGAATGTATGTCAGTACGTATATCAGTATATATTTGACCTTCTGTCTGTCTTGTGTGGGTGGGTGCGTGATTGGATGGGAGTCTCTGTCCCCAGCTTATGTGCAATTTTGTGTATTGTAATGTATCTGTTTGTCTGTCCGTTTGTCTATTATTTCACACACAAACACACACACACACACACACACACACACACACACACACACACACACACACACACACACTATCTCAACATTTGCTTTTTCGAAATGTCGCAAGAAAGAAAAAAGAAAGAGGAAGAATAATGTGCACGATATATATGCATGTGTATTGTGTTGCAAGACATCCAATCTCTCTCTCTCTCTCTCTCTCTCTCTCTCTCTCTCTCTCTCTCTCTCTCTCTCTCTCTCTCTCTCTCTCTCTCTCTCTCTCTCTCTCTCTCTCTCTCTCTCTCCATGGTTTTCAACACAATTCCAGTGATCCACACAACAATATACAAAATTTATAATATGCATTTTTAATTTCTAGTAAGGTAATTCATAGAGTAGCAGGAGAATTGTGTGTATTTTTGGCGACAGGAAAGTGTGTGTGTGTGTGTGTGTGTGTGTGTGTGTGTGTGTGTGTGTGTGTGTGTGTGTGTGTGTGTGTGTGTGTGTGTGTGTGTGTGTGTGTGTGTGTGTGTGGGCGCCTCTGTCTGCAACTTGATTCACAGGAGGAATCATTTTTTTTATGTGTCTTTTTTGTTTCATAATGTTTTGCTTTCCTTTGTTTCTCTAGGTTTATATGTAAAATCTCTCTTTTTTATCCATTGCTCGTGTGTAAGTTACCAAACATGAACATACAAATATTTTCGTTATGCGAAATTCAGTCTGTCTGCCGCAAAGTTTCTGATATTTGTCTATTTGTAATGATTCTATATATGAATGTTTGTTTACTATTTCATTTGGCATATGCACCCATCAGTCAGTGTGTCTATGTGTCTTTGTCTGTCCTGCTTTCTGAATGTCTGATGTGCTGGCTGACTCTCTAATGTCATTTTCTTCTAACATAGTACATACCTTTATTTATCTTAGTTTGTTTACCATGATTTACAGTTGCATTTCTATA
>NC_087157.1:21343115-21348115 GCF_035594125.1 Scylla paramamosain | reverse complement strand
CCGTCTTCACATGGCTGGCTACACTTAATTCATAATTGCCCTTAGCTTTCCTCGTTAACTTCATGACTGTTCTAACTAATTCATTATATTGTGACCTTAAAACTTCTTCACCTGCCCTTAATGTCTTATATATACTTCTCTTCCACCCTATATAATGTTTTAATCTAGCAGTCATCCATTTAGGATAATTTTTCTGTGATCTTACTGCCCTATACGGGATATATGCTAACTGACCTGTATGAACTTTACGAAATATTTATACAATTCATCTACATTTACTTCACCTAATTCCCTCATCTCGGCCCCTACCATCCTCTCTACTCGCTCATCTACTCGCCTCGACCTCACCTCTCTCATTTCAGCATGACCTGACATTCCACCATACTCACACCCATATACCCCTCCCTCTCTCCTCCGCCCCTTCGGAACACATCTTACCTCCTCTTGTCCTACACCCTCACACCTCACCTCACCTCTCACATCTTGCCTTATCTCTCTCAACTCCGTCCCGGACCTGACCTCACCCTGCATCCGTTGCCAGTCAACTCCTTGGAGGTACCTTTTTAATTCCTCAAATTCTGCTCTCCTAAAGTCAAGTATTTTACTAGTGTTTTTGCTTCTAAAAGTTTCTTCCCATTTTAAATTGTACCTAATTTCCCTATGGTCAATGTTACCTAGCTGTCCTTCAACCTCTACCTACGTGACTGCTTCCTCCCTGTTAGTAAGAATTAAATCTAGAATATTATTCCCCCTTGTGGGTTCTACGACTACCTGTTTTAAAAAATTATCCTGAATTACCTTAAAAAATTCTGCTTCCTTCTTACCCACCATCAGACTCCAGTCGATATTCCTAAAATTAAAATCTCCTACCACATATACCTGACTGTACCTGCCTGCTCTATTTATTTCCTGCCACAGTGAGGTGTTAATTTCCTTTGTACTGGTCGGTGATCTTTACACTACTCCCACTACTGTACATTGCTGTACTACTACTGCTTTCATATCTGTTTTAAATCTACTGTTAATACAACACTGTAATGTGTCCCTAACGTATAACGCGACGCCTCCTCCTCTCCTGTTTTCCCTATCTTTATAGAACAATGTATAACCATCTATCTTGACCTCTGGATTAAATACTTTACCTCACATATCTAACCAAGTTTCACTTAAAGCAATGATATCAAATTTCTCTACACAAACTATTCTTCTGTGCAAGTCTATTTTATTCAAAATACTGCTACATTTTGTGTGGTAAATATTTAAGCTATTTCTCATCTTCCCTGAGCTAGCTACCTTTCTAGATTTAACTAATTTCTCCTATGTTTACTCCTCACAACACCTTCTTCCCACAACCCTTTCCCGTATATGAAGTGAGTTATGGCAAATAATTGGCACATTTTGTGCGCTCGAGCTCGATCTGTAGTGATGAGGCGATAGTTGTGCGAGTTGCGAGGCAGAAACCTTCGCCCACATGCCGATAAATCGAAATATGCAAAATACAGCAAAAAAAGGTGAGTCTGACGAAGAAAGTAAATAAAATAACAAAGATACGCCTTCAAAAGTTACCAAGAAGTGTTTCCGAAAATGAAATCGAAACTTTTATATACGATGGACATCAAAAGGTGCTCCTGGCCAAATCATCGTTGTGCCCTCCAGGGCCAGGCGGGAGCGGTGGGGTGTACAGATGTGCGGTAACAAAAATAGAGCCCCCTCGCTCCGCTACGGGAATGATCCCTCCAAAGATATTAAATACGTTACTAAATGATTAAGAAAATCATAAATTATCTTTCATTCGCTGACAAGGAAAATAAAAACGTGAGGAAAACTAATATTTTCAGAAATCTACAACGACGAGCCTCTAAAAAAAGGGAGACAAATAGTGTGGGCCGGCTCTAGTCATCAAGGCCCACGTCACCTTGACTTTTCAAGGCGACAATCAACACACACAGAGACAAATAAGAACACTTCACAGATCTATACAAGCTTTCCTCTCTTTGATTTTACTTGAATAAAGCTGCAACAAAGGTTATGACGCTAAAAAGTTACCTTAGGTTAGGTCACAAATATCATGGTGGTAACGCTTCCCGGGAAATCAGAGTTAAAAATAATATCAATACCAATTGAACAAAGAAAATATAAATATCTTTTCTCCATAGAAGGAGAGTTTTTTTTTTTTTTTTTTACGTGGAAACCAAATTCACACTAAATGAAATGTGTTACAGTAATAGTTTCCAAGGACACTTTATCATAACGTGCAAAATATTATTAATCTACATAACAGTAAAACACAGTAAAGGATAAATAGACATATAAACTAGAAGATCTGATATTTGTTACCTAAAAAAGACCTCAAGTGAATATTCCCATTATTGTGGAAAGTTTTTTGTAATTGCATCTTTCCTTTCTTCACTCATATATACGTACATAAAAAAAAAAATATATATATATATATATATATATATATATATATATATATATATATATATATATATATATATATATATATATATATATATATATATACAAAACGAACGCAAAAATGACAGCTAATTGTTAGGTTTCAATTGAATCTCTAAGTAGATATTTATACCAAAAAGATGACACCATTATAGAAAACATATGATTTCGTATCCTTCTTTTCTCTATGCATACATTAAAATAAGCACACGAAGACTGGAATACAAAACTTATAATTTTGAAAAAGATTCTCGGTTAATCCTCAAAGGACTTTTTTCCCAGTAAGATGTTGCAATGAACATTATAGACTAAATTTACATTCTGTCTTCTTTCACATATATACCCTAGGAAGGCAGAAAAATGGGAGACAAAAACAACGCATTGGAAAAAGGTTTAAATTAATCCTTCAATGGATAACACTACTGACACGATACCATGGAAGCACATCCTTTCTTTCCTTCACAGATTCGTGGGAAGCTGACAGGAGAAAGGCAGGCAACAGGTTTCCGTTGAAATGAAAAAAAAAAAAAAAAAATTCCAAAATAGAGGGCACATGATGTAATGAAGCAGGTACTCACTTTCCTCCTGCATGTGTTGGGAGTGTTCACCGCGGCACCACCTGCCATCCTTTCCTGAAAATATCAAAACATCCACATAAAAAAGTGATGAAGCTTCACTATTCTAAAAAGAGCTAAAAATGAAGCATCATAAACAGAACTACCAGAAGTCATTTACTGCATGAGTTAACAAGATACATATGAACAAAAGAGGAAAGAATAAATACTGAACAAAAACACGAAATGTCATAAATAAAACGTGTCAAATTCCTCCAAGCAAGAACACATGGATACATGGAAAACAACACTGAAAACAGAACACACTTCAAACGCTGAGAATGTTAAATATGCACAACAGCTGCAACAAAATAAAACGAACAAACACCATTACATATATAACAAGATCAAATAAGAAAATAAAAAGAAGCAAAAATAATAAATGTAAAGCTTGCCAACATTCAGCGGTGTCTAGAATATGAAGGTGGTAGTTAAGTGAGACTGAAGAGGAGGAGCACAAGTCATGCTGCGATTGATGCATGAAGGCAATCAAGGGAGAGGGTCGCACAGAGGAGGCGGGACGCAAGGCGCCTTCAGGCCAGTCACTGCTGGTGTCCCTCGCCTCCCCTTCCTGCCTCGCTGCGAGGTGAAGGGGCCACTACCACCGCTGCCTCAACACTTACACTACCTTTGCGTCTCAACACTGAAATGCTTCAATGAATGGGAATGAACGGGAAAGTAATGGTCACTTAGAATTGCTCATAACAAGTACATGTTACTAAGTGTTTTAAATCAATCTGTCTGTCTGCGTCTGTCTGTTTATCTCTGCCTCACATGTTCACTATAATGCTCTGTAAGAATGAGCATCCCAATCTCTGTTGCTTTGTTGCAGCGCATCTATTTGTATTAATGTTGTGTGTGTGTGTGTGTGTGTGTGTGTGTGTGTGTGTGTGTGTGTGTGTGTGTGTGTGTGTGTGTGTGTGTGTGTGTGTGTGTGTGTGTGTGTGTGTGTGTGTGTGTGTGTGTGTGTGTAGGAGGAATAGGAGGAAGAATACAGCAACATTCTCGCATGCATAGTTGAAGTTGAAGTGTGGATGTCTGAAGCAGCAGCCTTGCCTGGCACTTTCACAATCAGTCCCCTGTTAGCGTACTTTCCTTTCATGAACCCCTGGAACTTTTTTCCCTCTCATCTCAAGGCGTCGCTAAACACAGCCCATCACAGGTCGAACTTAGCCTGGTGCCACAGAAAGTTTGACCAATCGTAGTTTACATATATATGTTTCTTCCTCTAATGGCGGTGACGCTGCTGATTCTTCCTCCGATAACAGTGGTGGTAATACTTTTTCTTTGCCTCTTTTTCTTGTTTTCTTCCTCTGATGGCGGTAATGCTGCTGCTGCTGCTTCTTCTTCCTCTGATGGCGTTGCTTTCTGTTCTTGTTCTTCTAAGACAGTTTGGTGGTCTGAATTGGTTGGTGATAGGGTATTCAGAGTGGGGATAGTAGGAGTACTGCACACTCACCTCCCTTGCTCCCCAGTCATAATTCAAGTCAGGTTGGTGGAAGACTGGGAAGGGTAGGGAGGTGCTGCACACTCACCTCCCATGCTCCCCAGGTTACATTTGTAACATCAGTCAAGTTGGTTGTTTTTGGAGTTGCCGGGATGAGTCAGTCAGGCCCCGTCAGTCAAGGGTAGTGCTACGCACTCACCTTGCCAAGATCAGAGGGGTGGTGGTGGTGGTGTGTACTTTTGGAGTTGGTAGGATGAGTCACATTGGTGGTCAAAGTCAAACTGGGAGACTGGGAAGTGTAGGGAGGTGCTGCACACTCACCTCCCGTGCTTCCCAGGGGCGGTCAGGATGGTGGGTCTTTGGAGTTGCCAGGAGGAGTCACAGGAAGTGCTACGCACTCACCTTGCCAGGATCAGTTGCCAGGGTGGGGAGTACTGGTGGTGGTCGGTACAGTTAGAGTTCCTAGGATGAGTCAGATTGGG
>NC_087157.1:21324377-21343015 GCF_035594125.1 Scylla paramamosain | reverse complement strand
GCGAAAATCAAGTTGTACGGTAATAAATAAATTCTACAAAACAAATAGATTCAGTACATAAGTAACAGAAAAAAAAAACAGTAAGAAATATAGTTGTAAATGCCAATGACACCGTGCAGAGAATAAAGAATAAAAAACAAGGTCTCCATCGTTACAAATACTGAACTATTAAAACTTACAGCTTACAAGATACGACGCGGAAATAAAAGGACACAAACCAGCTACACTACAATGATGGTGCCGATGACGATGATGACGGTAATAATAATAATTTTAATGATAATAATCATAGTAATAATAATAATTAATAATATATAATAATAATAATAATAATAATAATAATAATAATAATAATAATAATAACAACAACAACAACAACAACAGTACCACTTCACTACGTTTCGCCTCAAGCGGGGAGCAGGGATGGGAGGGGCACAGGTCTTTCTTCTTTTTCATGCAGTTTTCTTTTTTATACCTATGAAGCATAAACACACTTCCAGCCTCCGCTGGTCCCCCCTACCCTCTCTCTCTTAATCCTTCCCGACGCCGCCCTTCCTCCCAGTCGGAAGCTTTCATCCTGCTGATAGGTAGTAAAGCCTGTGTGAAGAAGTGAGTGCTTCACCAACTTTTTTCAGTGACATAATTTGATTGATGTCTATGTTGAGAGTGGACGTGAATTACGAATAAAGCAATCCGTGGTTCTCTGGGCTGAGTCATTCTCGTGCTGCAGGATGGACAGGTGTAATGGTGTGTTGTTATTGTTGTTGTTGTCGGTGGTGGTGGTGGTGGTGCAGCACAGGGGAGGGTTCCAGAAGGCTGCTCCATAACCAAGGAATTCCTGCCTCTGTAAAGTTCTCTGATCTTACCTACTGCTATTTGTACTCCACGACATACTCCCACAAGTCAACAGTTATCTAATTATCACTGTGGGATGAACGTTCACATTAGAATGAGCAGCAGTTTTTCTTATTGAACTTTTGGTGCTGCATGAACACAGGAAGGGAAATGATGTGTTCAAATATATCTTGTTTACCGTTGGGGTTTCATGGCGTAGTGACAGTCTTGGGAACCCAGTGTGTGTGGGATGCCAGCGGTCATATCCCATACAAAATACAATAAATAAATAACGTCATGAAAATAATTGACATCATAATTCTTTAATACATACTGGCGTGAACATAAGGTGGTTAAATAGAACAACTTTACAAAAAAGATGGGGAAGATGGGGAAATAGACCAACTTTAAAAAAAAGAAAAAGGGCCCTCGTGGCCCAGTGGGTAGAGTGATGCACTTTGAGTTTGGCGTGAGGGAAGTGAGGGGCGCGTAGGTTCGAATCCCCCTCTCGGAACTCACAAAAACCTTGAAAGAGCATCCCTCCATCACCATGTGTGATGGAACTGCCCACGGGGAGGAGGGGAGGTGAGTGCGCAGCACCTCCCTACCCCTCCCCAGGGGAGGAAGGCACCGCCTTACCGGCCCCCGGGAGAGCAAGGGAGGTGAGTGCACAGCGCTTCCCTTCTCTCCCCTACCTAACCCTGGCAAGTCTACGGACTACCAGGCAAAAAATAATAAAAATAAAAAAAAAATAAAAAACAACAAAAAAAAATAAATAAAGGTAAGTGCATAGCACTTCTCTTCTCTTCCCCTAACAGAATAAAAAATATAAAGGTGAGTGCATAGCACTTCCCTTCTCTTCCAACCTACCAGGCAAAAGATAGAAAAAAAATAAATAAAGAATTAAGGTGAGTGCATAGCACTTCCCTTGTCTCCGGCAAAAGATAGAAAAGAAAAAATAAAGAATTAAGGTGAGTGCATAGCACTTCCCTTGTCTCCTAACCTACCACGCAAAAAAAAAAAAAAATAAATAAATAAAATAAAATAAATAAATAAATAAAGATAAATAAATAAATAAATAAAAATAAATAAAAACCTTACCACCTCGGACCTCGGGAGAGCAAGGGAGGTGAGTGCACAGCACTTCCCTTCTCTCCCCAAGTCTACGGACTGCCAGACCAAAAAGAATAAAATATATATAGGTATAAAAAATAATAAAAGTAATAAAAAAAAGATAAATGAAAAATAAGTAAATAAAACAAAAACAATAAAACTCCTACTCCCCCCTCAATAAAACTGACTGAGTCTGGCAATCAACAATAAATAATAAAAATAAAACAATACCAACTGACTGACCCTGAGAACCCCAAAGACCACCACCCACCTGGGAAGCACGGGAGGTGAGTGTGCAGCACCTCCCTACCCTTCCCAGTCTCCCAGTTTGACTTTGACCACCAATCTGACTCATCCTACCAACTCCAAAGAGCAAATCCAACTGTACAGACCACCACCACCCTTCTAATCTCGGCAAGGTGAGTGCGTAGCACTTCCCTGGACTGACCCTGACTGACTGACCCTGGCAACTCCAAAAACAACCAACCTGACTGACTTACAGATATGTAATCACCTAATTGACTGGCCCTGGGGAGCATGGGAGGTGAGTGTGCAGCACCTCCCTACACTTCCCAGTCTCCCAGTTTGACCTGACTCATCCTGGCAACTTCAAAGAACAACTCCAAATGTACAGACCAACAGTACCTCCTACTCTGTGTCCCACTCTGACCCTAATCCATACATCCCTACATCCTACCCTGTCCTGGCTAGGTGAGTGCGTAGCACTTCCCTACCACCTGCCTTACTGACCCTGGCAACCATAAAAACAACCAACCTGACTGACCTACAAATCTTACTGTAATCTGGCAACAGACCACCAAACTGACGGACTCTGGGGAGCATGGGAGGTGAGTGTGCAGCACCTCCCTACCCTTCCCAGTCTCCCAGTTTGGCTTTGACCACCAATGTGACTCATCCTACCAACTCCAAATGTACAGACCACCACCACCACCCCTCTGATCTTGGCAAGGTGAGTGCGTAGCACTTCCCTTGACTGAGTGGGCCTGACTGACTGACCCCGGCAACTCCAAAAACAACCAATCTGACAAATGTTACAAATGTAACCTTGGGAGCATAGGAGGTGAGTGTGCAGCACCTCCCTACCCTTCCCTACCCTTCCCAAAATAAATGAAATATAAAAAATAAATAAAAACAAAAATAAATAAAGTAAAAACAATAAAACTCCTACTTCCCCCTCAATAAAATGACTGAGTCTGGCATTCAACAATAAATAATAAAAATAAAACAATACCAACCTGACTGGCCCTGACAACTCCAAAGACCACCACCCCACCTGGGAAGCACGGGAGGTGAGTGTGCAGCACCTCCCTACCCTTCCCAGCCTTCTAGTTTGACTTTGATCCCCAATCTGACTCATCCTAGGAACTCTAATTGTACCGACCACCACCAGTACTCCCCACCCTGGCAACTGATCCTGGCAAGGTGAGTGCGTAGCACTTCCCGTGACTCATCCTGGCAACTCCAAAGACCCACCATCCTGACCGCCCCTGGGAAGCACGGGAGGTGAGTGTGCAGCACCTCCCTACACTTCCCAGTCTCCCAGTTTGACTTTGACCACCAATCTTGCTCTGATCTTGGCAAGGTGAGTGCGTTGCACTACCCTTGACTGACGGGGCCTGACTGACTCATCCCGGGAACTCCAAAAACAACCAACCTGACTGATGTTACAAATGTAACCTGGGGAGCATGGGAGGTGAGTGTGCAGCACCTCCCTACCCTTCCCAGTCTTCCACCAACCTGACTTGAATTTTGACTGGGGAGCAAGGGAGGTGAGTGTGCAGTACTCCTACTATCCCCACTCTGAATACCCTATCACCAACCAATTCAGACCACCAAACTGTCTTAGAAGAACAAGAACAGAAAGCAACGCCATTAGAGGAAGAAGAAGCAGCAGCAGCAGCATTACCGCCATCAGAGGAAGAAAACAAGAAAAAGAAGCAAAGAAAAAGAATTACCACCACTGTTATCGGAGGAAAAAATAGCAGCCTCACCGCCATCAGAGGAAGAAACATATATATGTAAACTACGACTGGTCAAACTTTCTGTGGCACCAGGCTAAGTTCGACCTGTGATGGGCTGTGTTTAGCGACGCCTTGAGATGAGAGGGAAAAAAGTTCCAGGGGTTCATGAAAGGAAAGTACGCTAACAGGGGACTGATTGTGAAAGTGCCAGGCAAGGCTGCTGCTTCAGACATCCACACTTCAACTTCAACTTTGCATGCGAGAATGTTGCTGTATTCTTCCTCCTCTTCCTCCTTTTTTTCTTCCGCAGAAGACTGTCTTATTACTCCGTCCAAAGGCGGCAGTTCTTGTATAAGACTTGCAAACCTGTGTCCACTCATCCCAACTATCCAGAAATATATCTAATCTTCTAAAGGTCTGGCATCACGTGTTCAAGAGATTTATGTGTATTTTTTTTATTTTATTTATGGTGGTGGTGGTGGTGGTGAAGGTGTAAATCTAGAATGAGAGTGAGCGTCTTTGTGTTTCCTCCACCGGGACGAAGAAAGAGAACAGGGATTCCTCATACTCCAGGAATTGCCTTTGTTTCCAGAAAACATTGAATAGTAAAGAAAAATTATTATTTGCTAGTTTTATCAAACTTTCTGTGGCACCAGGCTAAGTTTGACCTGTGATGGGCTGTGTTTAGAGATATCGCAGTTTTTCACACTTGAGAGTATATTTCACTCTTATAATGAACGTACAAACTACAGCAGGAAACCAAAACAATGCCAAAAATGGAAGCATGGATTAAAGGATGCCAAATGTATAAAGACATTAATAGTTTTAAATACTGAAGGAAAGACGGTAATTGTCTTTCTTGCTACACATTTATATTTAACAAGTGAAGACAGACGTAGGTTGAAAACCAGCCCGGGAAGGAATGTCTGGCGCGTGGCGCTCCTCAAGGCGTCTTGCCTCGCTGGCACAACAATACATAAAGGACTGAGATGTGAATTAACACTGAAAGAACACTGGCCGGTGAGGTGCTCCTGCAGGGCCGAGGTGGACAGGTGTTTGTCCAGGATGCCTCGTGTTACTTCTCACCGCGTGTTTTATCTGTTGGAGATTATTACACTTAATATTCTGCTGTTGCTGCTGCTGCTGCTGCTGGTGCTGCTGAAGCTGGTGCTGCTGCTGCTGTTGCCCTCGCTGATCTTGCTGCTCTTGTTGGTATTGCTGCTTTTACTTCCTTCAACAATAACTACCAGAACAACTGCTTCTGCTGCTGCTGCTGCTGCTGCTACTACTACTACTACTACTACTACTACTACTACTACTACTACTACTACTACTGCTGCTGCTGCTGCTGCTGCTGCTGCCGCTGCCGCTGCCGTTGTTGCTGTTGCTAATATTGTTGTTGCTGCTGCTGTTACTGCTGCTGCTGCTGCTGTTGCTGCTGCCGGTGCTACTGCTGGTGCTGCTGCTGGTGCTGCTGCGGCTGCTGCTCCAGTTGCTGCTGCTGCTGTTGCTGCTGCTGCTGCTGCTGCTGCTGCTGCTGCTGCTGCTAAACTTTACAAAAGTCACCACTGCTGTTTTTGCCATCGTTCGTGCTGTGCCTCTAATCGTCGTCGTCCTCGTTCTCATCGTCGTCGTCGTAACAGTAGCATCGCCTGTCAGAGTAAAAAGACTATATATATATATATATATATATATATATATATATATATATATATATATATATATATATATATATATATATATATATATATATATATATATATATATATATATATATATATAGGTAATAGTAGTTGATAACTTTGTGATATATAAATGTATGGCAACGCGTTTCACGAGCTTGCAATTACAATTAGGATCATTTACTTTATTTCAACTTATATTCAGTTCCTTTATAGTGAATGACAGTAATACATAACTTCAAAACAATGTTATCCAAGAATACTCTTGAAATTTAGAGCACATTTCGCACTATTTTTCTGTTACAGTTTTGTGTACATGCATTATTTTTTTTTTTATCATAGGAAATGAAAATTTCTCTGCTAATATAAATATTACATATTACAAACATTAAAACGTGCACAACACCCACGACTCTGGGTATTGCAAATGTTTAATTTTTTTTTGTATTTACAAGCGCATTTATAGTAATGTGATAAATAAGTAAACTGCTGGTAATTATATATATATATATATATATATATATATATATATATATATATATATATATATATATATATATATATATATATATATATATATATATATATATATATATATATTCAACGGTATTGCAGAATGCTCAAGCCTATAGTTTATAGACATAATGATTTTATCTCATCATCCTGTTGCCAGTTGCATCACGCACTCAAAGACGATATCCAAGATTCCTGGTCAGAGCTCCAGTGTCATCTACTTTCAGACTCCCCAAGATTTAGTGAATACCTCGAGTACTGACATGTCACGATCACACGTGGATATGGATACTTGGGCAGTGTGTGAGCTTTCAGTGCCTTCATGGGAGATCATATATAAGAGAGAGAGAGAGAGAGAGAGAGAGAGAGAGAGAGAGAGAGAGAGAGAGAGAGAGAGAGAGAGAGAGAGAGAGAGAGAGCACTGCTAATAATTAGTTGGGTAACGCACAACATGCCTGGCGTCAGCGGGGATCAGGTGCCAGAACAGGAGAGAGTGGGAGGCTGGGAGTAGTTTCCTTTGCAAGAAGACATTCTGATACACGTAATGAATTGCAGGTTTAGGTTAGGTTAGGTTAGGTTAGGTTAGGCTTCATTTTTAGCTCTTCTTAGAATAGTGAAGCTGCATCACTTTTTTATGTGGATGTTTTGATATTTTCAGGAAAGGATGGCAGGTGGTGCCGCGGTGAACACTCCCAACACATGCAGGAGGAAAGTGAGTACCTGCTTCATTACATCATGTGCCCTCTATTTTGGAATTTTTTTTTTCATTTCAACGGAAACCTGTTGCCTGCCTTTCTCCTGTCAGCTTCCCACGAATCTGTGAAGGAAAGAAAGGATGTGCTTCCATGGTATCGTGTCAGTAGTGTTATCCATAGAAGGATTAGTTTAAACCTTTTTCCAATGCGTTGTTTTTGTCTCCCATGTTTCTGCCTTCCTAGGGTATATATGTGAAAGAAGGCAGAATGTAAATTTAGTCTATAATGTTCATTGCAACATCTTGCAGGGAAAAAAGTCCTTTGAGGATTAACCGAGAATATTTTTCAAAACTATAATTTTTTGTATTCCAGTCTTCGTGTGCTTATTTTAATGTATGCATAGAGAAAAGAAGGATACGAAATCATATGTTTTCTATAATGGTGTCATCTTTTTGGTATAAATATTTACTTAGAGATTCAATTGAAACCTAACAATTAGCTGTCATTTTTGCGTTCGTTTTATATATATTTTTTTTTTTTTTATGTAGGAAGGATACTGGCCAAGGGCAACAAAAATCTAATAAAAAAAAATGCCCACTGAAATGCCAGTCCCTAAAAGGGTCAAAGCAGTGGTCAAAAATTGGTGGATAAGTGTCTTGAAACCTCCCTCTTGAAGGAATTCAAGTCATAGGAAGGTGGAAATACAGAAGCAGGCAAGGAGTTCCGGAGTTTACCAGAGAAAGGGATGAATGATTGAGAATACTGGTTAACTCTTGCGTTAGAGAGGTGGACAGAATAGGAGTGAGAGAAAGAAGAAAGTCTTGTGCAGCGAGGCCGCGGAAGGAGGGGAGGCATGCAGTTAGCAAGATCAGAAGAGCAGTTAGCATGAAAATAGCGGTAGAAGACAGCTAGAGATGCAACATTGCGGCGGTGAGAGAGAGGCTGAAGACAGTCAGTTAGAGGAGAGGAGTTGATGAGACGAAAAGCTTTTGATTCCACCCTGTCTAGAACAGCAGTATGAGTGGAACCCCCCCAGACATGTGAAGCATACTCCATACATGGACGGATAAGGCCCTTGTACAGAGTCAGCAGCTGGGGGGGTGAGAAAAACTGGCGGAGACGTCTCAGAACACCTAACTTCATAGAAGCTGTTTTAGCTAGAGATGAGATGTGTAGTTTCCAGTTCAGATTATAAGTAAAGGACAGACCGAGGATGTTCAGTGTAGAAGAGGGGGACAGTTGAGTGTCATTGAAGAAGAGGGGATAGTTGTCTGGAAGATTGTGTCGAGTTGATAGATGGAGGAATTGAGTTTTTGAGGCATTGAACAATACCAAGTTTGCTCTGCCCCAATCAGAAATTTTAGAAAGATCAGAAGTCAGGCGTTCTGTGGCTTCCCTGCGTGATATGTTTACCTCCTGAAGGGTTGGACGTCTATGAAAAGACGTGGAAAAGTGCAGGGTGGTATCATCAGCATAGGAGTGGATAGGACAAGAAGTTTGGTTTAGAAGATCATTAATGAATAATAAGAAGAGAGTGGGTGACAGGACAGAACCCTGAGGAACACCACTGTTAATATATTTAGGAGAAGAACAGTGACCGTCTACCACAGCAGCAATAGAACGGTCAGAAAGGAAACTTGAGATGAAGTTACAGACAGAAGGATATAAATCGTAGGAGGGTAGTTTGGAAATCAAAGCTTTGTGCCAGACTCTATCAAAGGCTTTTGATATGTCCAAGGCAACAGCAAAAGTTTCACCAAAGTCTCTAAAAGAGGATGACCAAGACTCAGTAAGGAAAGCCAGAAGATCACCAGTAGAGCGGCCTTGACGGAACCCATACTGGCGATCAGATAGAAGGTTGTGAAGTGATAGATGTTTAAGAATCTTCCTGTTGAGGATAGATTCAAAAACTTTAGATAAGCAGGAAATTAAAGCAATAGGACGGTAGTTTGAGGGATTAGAGCGGTCACCCTTTTTAGGAACAGGTTGAATGTAGGCAAACTTCCAGCAAGAAGGAAAGGTAGATGTTGACAGACAGAGCTGAAAGAGTTTGACTAGGCAAGGTGCAAGCACGGAGGCACAGTTTCGGAGAACAATAGGAGGGACCCCATCAGGTCCATAAGCCTTCTGAGGGTTTAGGCCAGCGAGGGCATGGAAAACATCATTACGAAGAATTTTAATACGAGGCATGAAGTAGTCAGAGGGTGGAGGAGAGGGAGGAACAAGCCCAGAATCATCCAAGGTAGAGTTTTTAGCAAAGGTTTGAGCAAAGAGTTCAGCTTTAGAAATAGATGTGATAGCAGTGGTGCCATCTGGTTGAAGTAGAGGAGGGAAAGAAGAAGAAGCAAAGTTATTGGAGATATTTTTGGCTAGATGCCAGAAATCACGAGGGGAGTTAGATCTTGAAAGGTTTTGACATTTTCTGTTAATGAAGGAGTTTTTGGCTAGTTGGAGAACAGACTTGGCATGGTTCCGGGCAGAAATATAAAGTGCATGAGATTCTGGTGAAGGAAGGCTTAAGTACCTTTTGTGGGCCACCTCTCTATCATGTATAGCACGAGAACAAGCTGTGTTAAACCAAGGTTTAGAAGGTTTAGGACGAGAAAAAGAGTGAGGAATGTACGCCTCCATGCCAGACACTATCACCTCTGTTATGCGCTCAGCACACAAAGACGGGTCTCTGACACGGAAGCAGTAGTCATTCCAAGGAAAATCAGCAAAATACCGCCTCAGGTCCCCCCAACTAGCAGAGGCAAAACGCCAGAGGCACCTTCGCTTAGGGGGATCCTGAGGAGGGATTGGAGTGATAGGACAAGATAAAGATATGAGATTGTGATCGGAGGAGCCCAACGGAGAAGAAAGGGTGACAGCATAAGCAGAAGGATTAGAGGTCAGGAAAAGTTCAAGAATGTTGGGCGTATCTCCAAGACGGTCAGGAATACGAGTAGGGTGTTGCACCAATTGCTCTAGGTCATGGAGGATAGCAAAGTTGTAGGCTAGTTCACCAGGATGGTCAGTGAAGGGAGAGGAAAGCCAAAGCTGGTGGTGAACATTGAAGTCTCCAAGAATGGAGATCTCTGCAAAAGGGAAGAGGGTCAGAATGTGCTCCACTTTGGAAGTTAAGTAGTCAAAGAATTTCTTATAGTCAGAGGAGTTAGGAGAGAGGTATACAGCACAGATAAATTTAGTATGAGAATGACTCTGTAGTCGTAGCCAGATGGTGGAAAACTCGGAAGATTCAAGAGCGTGGGCACGAGAGCAGGTTAAGTCATTGCGCACATAAACGCAGCATCCAGCTTTGGATCGAAAATGAGGATAGAGAAAGTAGGAGGGAACAGAAAAGGGGCTACTGTCAGTTGCCTCAGACACCTGAGTTTCAGTGAGGAAAAGAAGATGAGGTTTAGAAGAGGAGAGGTGGTTTTCTACAGATTGAAAATTAGATCTTAGACCGCGAATGTTGCAGAAGTTAATGAAGAAAAAGTTGAGGGGGTGTCAAGACACTTAGGGTCGTCGACGGAAAGGCAGTCCGACCTGGGGACATTTATGGTCCCCTCCCCAGATGGGGACTCCGAGGCTGGTGTAGGAGTCGCCATGATTTTAAAATTTTTTGAGTGAAGGGTGTGTGTGTTATTAGGTGCTTGTAGTTTTGTGTGGAGGAAGAGAGTTGTCTTTAGAGGGCAGGCTGTGACTACCCCCTATATATATATATATATATATATATATATATATATATATATATATATATATATATATATATATATATATATATATATATATATATATATATTCTTTTTTTTTTTTTTTTTTTTTTTTTGTATGTACGTATATATGAGTGAAGAAAGGAAAGATGCAATTACAAAAAACTTTCCACGATAATGGGAATATTCACTTGAGGTCTTTTTTAGGTAACAAATATCAGATCTTCTAGTTTATATGTCTATCTATCCTTTGTGTGTTTTACTGTTATGTAGATTAATACTATTTTGCACGTTATGATAAAGTGTCCTTGGAAACTATTACTGTAACACATTTCATTTAGTGTGAATTTGGTTTCCACATAAAAAAAAAAAAAAAAAAACTCTCCTTCTATGGAGAAAAGATATTTATATTTTCTTTGTTCAATTGGTATTGATATTATTTTTAACTCTGATTTCCCGGGAAGCGTTACCACCATGATATTTGAGACCCAACCTAAGGTAACTTTTTAGCGTCATAACCTTTGTTGCAGCTTTATTCAAGTAAAATCAAAGAGAGGAAAGCTTGTATAGTTCTGTGAAGTGTTCTTATTTGTCTCTGTGTGTGTTGATTGTCGCCTTGAAAAGTCAAGGTGACGTGGGCCTTGATGACTAGAGCCGGCCCACACTATTTGTCTCCCTTTTTTTAGAGGCTCGTCGTTGTAGATTTCTGAAAATATTAGTTTTCCTCACGTTTTTATTTTCCTTGTCAGCGAATGAAAGATAATTTATGATTTTCTTAATCATTTAGTAACGTATTTAATATCTTTGGAGGGATCATTCCCGTAGCGGAGCGAGGGGGCTCTATTTTTGTTACCGCACATCTGTACACCCCACTGCTCCCGTCTGGCCCTGGAGGGCACAACGATGATTTGGCCAGGAGCACCTTTTGATGTCCATCGTATAGAAAAGTTTCGATTTCATTTTCGGAAACACTTCTTGGTAACTTTTGAAGGCGTATCTTTGTTATTTTATTTAATTTCTTCGTCAGACTCACCTTTTTTTGCTGTATTTTGCATATTTCGATTTATTGGCATGTGGGCGAAGGTTTCTGCCTTGCAACTCGCACAACTATCGCCTCATAACTACAGATCGAGCTCGAGCGCACAAAATGCGCCAATTATTTGCCATAACTCACTTCATATACGGGAAAGGGTTGTGGGAAGAAGGTGTTGTGAGGAGTAAACATAGGAGAAATTAGTTAAATCTAGAAAGGTAGCTAGCTCAGGGAAGATGAGAAATAGCTTAAGTATTTACCACACAAAATGTAGCAGTATTTTGAATAAAATAGACTTTTTTTTATGTAGGAAGGATACTGGCCACGGGCAACAAAAATCTAATAAAAAAAAAATGCCCACTGAAATGTCAGTCCCATAAAAGGGTCAAAGCAGTGGTCAAAAATTGGTGGATAAGTGTCTTGAAACCTCCCTCTTGAAGGAATTCAAGTCATAGAAAGGTGGAAATACAGAAGAAGGCAGGGAGTTCCAGAGTTTACCAGAGAAAGGGATGAATGATTGAGAATACTGGTTAACTCTTGCGTTAGAGAGGTGGACAGAATAGGGGTGAGAGAAAGAAGAAAGTCTTGTGCAGCGAGGCCGCGGAAGGAGGGGAGGCATGCAGTTAGAAAGATCAGAAGAGCAGTTGGCATGAAAATAGCGGTAGAAGACAGCTAGATATGCAACATTGCGGCGGTGAGAGAGGGGCTGAAGACAGTCAGTTAGAGGAGAGGAGTTGATGAGACGAAAAGCTTTTGATTCCACCCTGTCTAGAAAAGCAGTATGAGTGGAACCCCCCCAGACATGTGAAGCATACTCCATACATGGACGGATAAGGCCCTTGTACAGAGTTAGCAGCTGGGGGGGTGAGAAAAACTGGCGGAGACGTCTCAGAACACCTAACTTCATAGAAGCTGTTTTAGCTAGAGATGAGATGTGTAGTTTCCAGTTCAGATTATAAGTAAAGGACAGACCGAGGATGTTCAGTGTAGAAGAGGGGGACAGTTGAGTGTCATTGAAGAAGAGGGGATAGTTGTCTGGAAGATTGTGTCGAGTTGATAGATGGAGGAATTGAGTTTTTGAGGCATTGAACAATACCAAGTTTGCTCTGCCCCAATCAGAAATTTTAGAAAGATCAGAAGTCAGGCGTTCTGTGGCTTCCCTGCGTGATATGTTTACCTCCTGAAGGGTTGGACGTCTATGAAAAGACGTGGAAAAGTGCAGGGTGGTATCATCAGCATAGGAGTGGATAGGACAAGAAGTTTGGTTTAGAAGATCATTAATGAATAATAAGAAGAGAGTGGGTGACAGGACAGAACCCTGAGGAACACCACTGTTAATAGATTTAGGAGAAGAACAGTGACCGTCTACCACAGCAGCAATAGAACGGTCAGAAAGGAAACTTGAGATGAAGTTACAGAGAGAAGGATAGAAACCGTAGGAGGGTAGTTTGGAAATCAAAGCTTTGTGCCAGACTCTATCAAAGGCTTTTGATATGTCCAAGGCAACAGCAAAAGTTTCACCAAAGTCTCTAAAAGAGGATGACCAAGATTCAGTAAGGAAAGCCAGAAGATCACCAGTAGAGCAGCCTTGACGGAACCCATACTGGCGATCAGATAGAAGGTTGTGAAGTGATAGATGTTTAAGAATCTTCCTGTTGAGGATAGATTCAAAAACTTTAGATAAGCAGGAAATTAAAGCAATAGGACGGTAGTTTGAGGGATTAGAGCGGTCACCCTTTTTAGGAACAGGTTGAATGTAGGCAAACTTCCAGCAAGAAGGAAAGGTAGATGTTGACAGACAGAGCTGAAAGAGTTTGACTAGGCAAGGTGCAAGCATGGAGGCACAGTTTCGGAGAACAATAGGAGGGACCCCATCAGGTCCATAAGCCTTCCGAGGGTTTAGACCAGCGAGGGCATGGAAAACATCATTACGAAGAATTTTAATACGTGGCATGAAGTAGTCAGAGGGTGGAGGAGAGGGAGGAACAAGCCCAGAATCGTCCAAGGTAGAGTTTTTAGCAAAGGTTTGAGCAAAGAGTTCAGCTTTAGAAATAGACGTGATAGCAGTGGTGCCATCTGGTTGAAGTAGAGGAGGGAAAGAAGAAGAAGCAAAGTTATTGGAGATATTTTTGGCTAGATGCCAGAAATCACGAGGGGAGTTAGATCTTGAAAGGTTTTGACATTTTCTGTTAATGAAGGAGTTTTTGGCTAGTTGGAGAATAGACTTGGCATGGTTCCGGGCAGAAATATAAAGTGCATGAGATTCTGGTGATGGAAGGCTTAAGTACCTTTTGTGGGCCACCTCTCTATCATGTATAGCACGAGAACAAGCTGTGTTAAACCAAGGTTTAGAAGGTTTAGGACGAGAAAAAGAGTGAGGAATGTACGCCTCCATGCCAGACACTATCACCTCTGTTATGCGCTCAGCACACAAAGACGGGTCTCTGACACAGAAGCAGTAGTCATTCCAAGGAAAATCAGCAAAATACCTCCTCAGGTCCCCCCAACTAGCAGAGGCAAAACGCCAGAGGCACCTTCGCTTAGGGGGATCCTGAGACTTGCTTAGAAGAATAGTGTGTATAGAGAAATTTGATATCATTGCTTTAACTGAAACTTGATTAGATATGTGAGGAAAAGTATTTAATCCAGAGGTCAAGATAGATGGTTATACATTGTTCTATAAAGATAGGGAAAACAGGAGAGGAGGAGGCGTCGCGTTATACGTTAGGGACACATTACAGTATTGTATTAACAGTAGATTTAAAACAGATAGGAAAGCAGTAGTAGTACAGCAATGTACAGTAGTGGGAGTAGTGTACAGATCACCGACCAGTACAAAGGAAATTAACACCTCACTGTGGCAGGAAATAAATAGAGCAGGCAGGTACAGTCAGGTATGTGTGGTAGGAGATTTTAATTTTAGGAATATCGACTGGAGTCTGATGGTGGGTAAGAAGGAAGCAGAATTTTTTAAGGTAATTCAGGATAATTTTTTAAAACAGGTAGTCGTAGAACCCACAAGGGGGAATAATATTCTAGATTTAATTCTTACTAACAGGGAGGAAGCAGTCACGTAGGTAGAGGTTGGAGGACAGCTAGGTAACATTGACCATAGGGAAATTAGGTACAATTTAAAATGGGAAGAAACTTTTAGAAGCAAAAACACTAGTAAAATACTTGACTTTAGGAGAGCAGAATTTGAGGAATTAAAAAGGTACCTCCAAGGAGTTGACTGGCAACGGATGCAGGGTGAGGTCAGGTCCGGGACGGAGTTGAGAGAGATAAGGCAAGATGTGAGAGGTGAGGTGAGGTGTGAGGGTGTAGGACAAGAGGAGGTAGGATGTGTTCCGAAGGGGCGGAGGAGAGAGGGAGGGGTATATGGGTGTGAGTATGGTGGAATGTCAGGTCATGCTGAAATGAGAGAGGTGAGGTCGAGGCGAGTAGATGAGCGAGTAGAGAGGATGGTAGGGGCCGAGATGAGGGAATTAGGTGAAGTAAATGTAGATGAATTGTATAAATATTTCGTAGATAAAGTTCATACAGGTCAGTTAGCATATATCCCGTATAGGGCAATAAGATCACAGAAAAATTATCCTAAATGGATGACTGCTAGATTAAAACATTATATAGGGTGGAAGAGAAGTATATATAAGACATTAAGGGCAGGTGAAGAAGTTTTAAGGTCACAATATAATGAATTAGTTAGAACAGTCATGAAGTTAACGAGGAAAGCTAAGGGCAATTATGAATTAAGTGTAGCCAGCCATGTGAAGACGGACCCCAAGGGATTTTATCAGGAATAGAGGACGAAGAATAAGGATACTATAGGTCTATTAAAGGCAGCAGATGGGGAGCTGGTTAGTTCTGGGAAGAAGATTAGTAAAATTCTGAATGAGTATTTTTCATATGTCTTCACCCAGGAAAACATGCAGGATATGCCAGATAGTGAACATATGTTTAGAGCAGATGAGAATGAGAAGCTGACAGATATTTCCATAAGTAGAGAGTTAGTGGAACAGGAGATAGATAGGCTAAAAAAAGTTCAAGACACCAGGACCAGATGAAATATATCTCAGAGTACTTAAGGAATGCAAAGAGGTTATTAGTGAGCTGTTAGTCTCTGTCTTTAGGAAATCACTTGAGTCAGGTGAGGTACCAGTAATGTGGAAGCAGGCTAATGTAGTACCCATCTTTAAGAAAGGAGATAAAACTTTAGCGTCTAACTATAGATCTGTCAGCTTAAATTCAGTTATAGGTAAAATATTAGAGTTAATAAGAGCGAGGAACATTAGGGAACATTTAGACAAACATAACTTGATAAATTAATCACAGTATGGCTTCACGAAGGGGAAGTCTTGCATGACAAACTTGTTAAGTTTTTACAGTAAAGTGTACGAGGCAGTAGATAATGGTGATAGTTATGATATCTTGTATCTGGACTTTAGTAAAGCATTTGACAAGGTACCCCATGAAAGGCTCCTGAGAAAAGGTTAGGGCACTCGGGATAGATGGGAAGGTGTTAGGCTGGATAGGGTCATGGCTTAGCGACAGGCGAGAAAGAATTGTAATAAACGGCTCGAAATCCGAGTGAGGTCATGTAATCAGTGGGGTGCCACAGGGATCAGTATTAGGGACATTGTTATTTCTAATATATATCAATGCCTTGGTTAGTGGAATTAGTAGTGATGTTAGTAAATTTGCGGATGACACAAAGATAGATTAATTATATCAGAAACGGGTGCCTTCGCCTTGCAGGCAGATTTAGGATGAATGAATGGACGGACATATGGCAAATGCAATTTAATATCAATAAATGTAAAGTACTTAGCGTAGGTAGAGGAAACCCACACAGTAGGTACACATTAAACGAACAATCTCTGGTAGTTACAGGGTACGAGAAAGATTTAGGAGTTATAGTTAGCTGTGAACTCCGTCTAGGAAAACAATGCATAGAGGCTAGAAACAGGATAAATAGGGTACTAGGATTAATTTTTAGGAGTGTTAAAAGTAGAAGGCCGGAAGTAATATTAATGATATTCTTGGCGCTGGTCAGACCTCATCTAGACTACGTTGTGCAATTCTGGTCTCCACATTACAGGAAAGATATAGGTGTATTAGAATCAGTACAGAGGAGAATGACAGAAAGGATACAGGGGATAAGGAGTATTCCTTACGAGGCGAGATTGAAGTCATTAAATTTACATTCTTTAGAGAGACGTAGGTTAAGAGGGGACGTGATAGAAGTCTTTAAGTTCCCTTTCAATAGTCCAGGAGTCAAGCAATATTTTCATTCTTTCATCCCTTTCATTGGTAAACTCTGGAATTCTCTGCCTGTTTCTGTTTTTTCCCATTCCTGTGACTAGTTGTTTTAAGAGTATTGAGGCACTTCCTGAAACATATTTAGTTTTTTTATTGACTTTTAATTTTTTTTTTTTTTTTTTTTTTTTGTCTGTATGTATGGAAGCGGCAACTGAAAAGATTTTTTTTTCTTCCTTTGTTTGCCATTCGCCAAGAAGATATGAGAGCGTGAGTATAAATAATGGCTATATGGAAATGTAAGAATACCATTTTATACTGACTCTAAATTAAACATGTATTGCATTGTTTACTCCAGTTTACTCAAGTTGAACCGTCCGATATCTTTTGCATCTAAATGATTTTTGTGTTCAGCTATTTGAATTTTTATTTCCAAATGCAGCTCCATGTTTTTAAGAAGCACAGAGGGTTGGAGAAAGACAAATCTTTCCTCAGTCTTAATAGGTGAATGTTAATAACAGTAGTAGTAGCAATAGTAGTAGTAGTAGTAGTAGTAGTAGTAGTAGTAGTAGTAGTAGTAGTAGTACTACTACTACTACTACTATTACTACTACTACTACTACTACTACTACTACTACTACTACTACTACTACTACTACTACTACTACTACTTGTAGTAGTAGTAGTAGTACTACTACTACTACTACTACTACTACTACTACTACTACTACTACTACTACTAGTAGTAGTAGTAGTAGTAGTAGTTGTTGTTGTTGTTGTAGTTGTTGTTTTTGTTGTTGTCGTTGTTGTTGTAGTAAAGAGCAGGATTATTATCTGGAGTGACACCAATTCAGTTTTTGTATAATTTGTATTTTCTTACTATTATTCCACACCTTGTCAATCCATGCAAGGAAAAAAAAAGAAAAGCAAAAAAAGAAAACGTATATTAAAAAAGTGAGAGGCAAGACCAGCAAGTGAAACACGCCCTGCCTTCTCCATAGACTTGACGTGTTTACTGCCGCGCTTCCTGCCTGATAATTATACAGTCTTACGCTGGAGGCGCTTAATGTGGTGCATTTGTATGAAAGAATTTACTTTTTGCCTTGAATCTCTCTCTCTCTCTCTCTCTCTCTCTCTCTCTCTCTCTCTCTCTCTCTCTCTCTCTCTCTCTCTCTCTCTCTCTCTCTCTCTCTCTCTCTCTCTCTCTCTCTCTCTCTCTCTCTCTCTCTCTCTCTCTCTCTCTCTGTCTCTCTCTCTCTCTCTCTCTCTCTCTCTCTCTCTCTCTCTCTCTCTCTCTCTCTCTCTCTCTCTCTCTCTCTCTCTCTCAGCTCGAATTATGATTTCACTGAGTGGTTTAAGAACATATTCACATGTTATTCATGAGCCATCACATCCAGCAGCAGGCAAGAGGAGGAGGAGGAGGAGGAGAAGGAGGAGGAGGAAGAGGAGGAGGAGGAGGAGGAGGAGGAGGAGGAGGAGGAGGAGGAGGAGGAAAGAATACAAAGGAATACAAAGGAATGCAACGGAAGACCAAACCTTGAGTTACTGACGAGGCTGTTTGGATAATTATTCTACATTAAATATTATTGGGAGATACAGGATAGTACAGAAGGTTCCTCCCCACCAATCTCTCCAGCAGAAGCTGACAAGATACAGGAATTGATACCACGTGGTATAGAAAAACCACATAGAACTTGAGAGAATAGTGAGGGAAAGAGTTGTGGTCTGTCTACTTTTGTTTGTGAGGGAGAGTGTAACTGCATGATAGTTGTGTGATGTGGTGTGTGCGTAGCGCAGGTGAAGGCACAGTTTGGTTGTTGAGGGGTGGTGCA
>NC_087157.1:21294377-21316877 GCF_035594125.1 Scylla paramamosain | reverse complement strand
TGTTTAACGAATTTACTGGACTTTTTTCACGACTTACATAATATGTGTGATAATACCAGGCCAGTAGATATAGTTTATTTTGATTTTCAAAAAGCATTTGATAAAGTTCCTCATAAGCGCCTCCTACATGAAGTAAAAGCTCACGGCATATCAGGTGACCTCGCTGCGAGGATAGAGGATTGGTTGACAGACCGCAAACAGCGAGTAGTGATTAACGTGTCGTGGTCCGAGATGTTGCAAAGAAGTTTCAAAGTTATTAAGTGTTACCTTATATTTCTTGAACATATTCACTGATCAGCGCAGTCATCGTGCAAAACACAGACAATATGAAATGCTCAAACACAACAAATATTCAGTCGGCGCCATTAATGTTCAGTTACAAAAACACACGTGATATCTGCAACACATCACTTACTATAAACATTCCATGACTGAGTAAATCTTCGTACATCATACACACCTGTCATAACAAACATAAAACATCAGTTAAAAATCCTGCTCCTTCTTTAATAAGATCATTGATTTATAGACTGCATTACGCTTTCAAACTGCACTTACTTTCAAGTTATTCCGTCCATCTCGACCCCTCTCTGGTCAGGCCCTCTGGAACCTCTGGGTCTGTGTCTGCTACTCTCCGCAACTCTCCACTACTGAATTATTCCACTGTTACACGCTATAATATACAGTCGTTTGGGACTGCCTGTTTCTCTCAAAAAACTATCGTAATTTTCATAACATTTTACGTATCTACTATTCACATTGCTCATCTATGCATGTGATCCGCCCACAGGCGTTGTGCTTGACACAGGAGCCAGTCAGAGGGTAGGGGCAGTTTGGAGGCGGAGCGTTAAGTGGGCGTAGGCTGACTTGTCCTTCTTGGTGCCTCACGCCTCCTGGCCTACTTTCCCTTTCAAATCCTTTCTCTGCCTTGCCCCTGCTATCATTACCGTTAATCCCTCCTTGACCCAGGCTGCCTTCCCAGGTTGTATGGCCGTCTTCCTGTTGTGGAGTGCTTGGGTCCTGTGTCCTTATTTGTGTTTCCTCGGTTTCCTCGATATCAAGTGCCAATTATCTTCCCTTTCCCGTGTAGTATGATCGTTTGTTATTCTCCATACTTCATTCATCTTCTCCATTTCTTCTTTCTTTTTACTTATTCTACCTTTTTTTTCTTTCCTCTTCCTTATTGTTTTGTTTTGTTTTTTCGCTTTTTCTTCTTCTTTTTTGACAGTACAATATATATTGTAGTGCGGGGTCACCAGAAACTCTGATTCTTCAAATTGGGTTAATGTAAGCAGTGGCGTTCCTCAATGTTCAATCTTAGGGCAGATCCTCTTCATAATATATATGAATGACATAGACGAAGGAATCAGAAGTAAACTGTCAAAATTCACAGACACTAAAATTGCTAACAAGACTGACACCAAACCAGCGTCAAATTTTGCAAAATGATGCATACACTCTCATTGAATGGTGTGAAACGTGGCTTATAACTTTAATTTTGATAAATGCCACGTATCAAATATTGGAAATAGCAATCGGCAGGAAAATTATAAAAAGTAATCCCCCATCAAAAGTTTGGATCCTGAGAAAGATCTGGGAGCTTTAGTGACAACAGATCTTAAACCAAGCAAACAATGCACCGAAGTCATTGAAATTGCCAATAAATTAATAGTTTTCACCTTCCAATCTGAAAAAAAAAAAATCTCACCTTGTACAACTCACTTGTACGTCCTCATTTTGAACAAACATTTTACTTCAATTGTGTCATAAATATGTTGAATTGTGTTCCATCAAGCGTCGTTAACTCAGGTACTGTTCACTCATTGAAAACCTGTCTTGACAAGTATGTAGACACTAATTCCCGGTTGTCATTGTTCATGTCTGAATAACGAACACGTTCACTCCGTACTGTCCGTGCTGGCATGTAGATTGTATGTGGTCGAAGTAGTCCTCCTGTCTTTCTTTAGTTTCCTCTCACACTCCATGTTGTTTTTTCTGTACAACATGGTACAATTTTTCATGTGACCCTTGCCTGGAGGGATTGGGGGTGGGGATGGAAGGACCCTTCTTCTGTGCTATCCTTTCTTTACCACTAATAGAGTAGAATAGTTACCCAAACAGACTTACAAGGACCTCTTGGTCTGTTACTGTTTGGACTTCTTTTGTATTCGTTTGGTTCCTCTTTCTGTGCTATCCTGTTTGTCTCTTCCACTAGTTAGCGTAGAGTAGTTAGCCAAACAGCCCAGTAAAGACCTCAGGAACTTTTGCTGTTTGGGCTTTGTTTTTATTCTCCTCTTCCTCCTCCTCCTCCTCCTCCTCCTCTTCCTCTTCCTCTTCCTCTTCCTCTTCCTCTTCTTCTTCCTCCTCCTCCTCCTCCTCCTCCTCCTCCTCCTCCTCCTCCTCCTCCTCCTCCTCCTTCTCTCATCACATGATGAACAATTAGCTGTGAGGGGCATTGAAAACTCAAGGACCCAATCAGTGACTGTCATAGGGATTTGAGGTACCAGGGGTCACTGCTGCAGGAGTGCGGCGCTCCTTTACGAGAAGTGCACTCTTATAGGAGTCGCATGGTAGCCGGAGCCTGATTGACTGATGCCTCTCTTGAAAGCGCCAGGCACAGTATAGAGAACCCAGCAAGCCCACTTTTGTTACACTTTTTTTTTTTCAATTTTCCGCGCATGACGTCACGTTGTCGGAGATCAGGACAGCCAGATTCGCCTTTTTTAGGCCAAAACATAATTTTTGGCTTTTTTCATGCATTTGGTCTAAGGATATCTAGTTTGCCATGAATTACATTATTATAATTATTATTTTTTTTAATGTTGCTTATATATGCTCCATTTGGCCATAACAAGTTTATTTAATATGGTAAGTTTGTTCACCGCCACCTAAGACAAAACTTTTTTTTTTCAAGTTGTCGAGTGCACGTATGTTTTCCTTTATTTTCTTTTTGTTACCATGGTTATCCTTACAGTTTTTCCCATTTTCTCTTATTGCTATTGAATAACAATAAGGGAAAATTGGACAAAACAACTGGGTGATGATGCTGATGACGCGCGAGTCCACGGCTGAATTCTGGCGTGTTTTTTTTTTTTTTTCAAGCGGCTGATGTAATTTAAGGCTTCCTATCAACAGCTACCTGTGTTCATGAACAAGCCAGGAGTACGTTGATAGTGTGCTGTCTATGGTAGTACCGTATATTTTGTTATGATGAGTCATTGGTAAACTCGTTTTCCATCCCCCAAAAGCGATCGTTCTGGTTGTTTATATTTATGTCGAGTGGGAAAGAAAAATGTCTAGAGCAGTGTGATTGAACTGTAGGCCCGCGCGCCAGTTCATTTAGTGTGGCCAGCGTGCACTCATTGATTAATTTTATATGAGGAAAAAAATACTTAAATGATATTCAGCAAAGGTCAAGTGTGTGGAATAATAACGATTAGCTTGTTATGACATTGCTGCTACAATAACATAATGCCTGCAGAGCGAAAGTCCTTCCCCATGGTTATGAAGTAGGGACGTAGGTATATGGTACACGTCATGAACACGGCCACTTCTTTGTGCCAAGAACGTTTTCATAATGTGTTGTTAGTATTTTTGCATTCACTCCTGAACCCACCAATCTCAGTTAGTGTACATTGCATTGGGGTCAGGTTTCAGATGAGGCGTCGGGAGCTGTATGGTCTTAGGCCTAGTTGCCTAGCACATACCGTTACAAGTAACTCTCTTCCACTGTCGGTATTCTCACACTGGAATTGAATTCTTTGAATTCGTTTCCGTTTTTTGGCCCAGGCGAAGGACTGACGAAGTACGTGGCACTTGTATACACAGATCGCCACTCCAGTAGTCCGCTATAGCCCAGTGCTCAGTACACATCGTGTAATATTTGGAAAATTCTGAAGTGGAATAATATAAACTTTGTGTTTTTTTACTGCCTGTTTTTGGGTCTTTTTGTAGTGCGTTTGGCCGTTTTGTCTTATTTTTTTGTTGGCTTTGGCCTTTTTCTGCTTCAGTAATCTGGGAACCCTGAGTGTACTGCCATCAGTTCCACCCACCACTCACTCTGCCTTAGTGCTTCATTTTAAGTTTAAGGTACATCGCATCTCTAAAGTCCATGTGCGCAGCGCTTCTTATAAAGCACTATGCAAAATGTGCTTTATTAAAATGAATTTTTCGATGTTTATTCATCAGTTTAGTTTGTCATCCATAATCAGTATTATCATTATTAGTAACATTTATAATTCCTGTGTGCACCGTTACCTAGTGAACATAAAAGAAGAAAAACACAAACCTCAACACACTTAAGAAGAAAGTATCCTACACAACACAAATAAGTAAATCTACATAAATGTTAACTTGAGCGAAAATCAAGTTGTATGGTAATAAATAAATTCTACAAAACAAATAGTTTCAGTACATAAGTAACAGAAAAAAAAAACAGTAGGAAATATAGATGTAAATGCCAATGACACCGTGCAGAGCATAAAGAATAAAAAACAAGGTCTCCATCGTTACAAATACTGAACTATTAAAACATACAGCTTACAAGATACGATGCGGAAATAAAAGGACACAAACCAGCTACACTACAATGATGGTGCCGATGACGATGATGACGGTAATAATAATAATTTTAATGATAATAATAATAGTAATAATAATAATTAATAATATAATAATAATAATAATAATAATAATAATAATAATAATAATAATAATAATAACAACAACAACAACAACAGTACCACTTCACTACGTTTCGCCTCAAGCGGGGAGCAGGGGTGGGAGGGGCACAGGTCTTTCTTCTTTTTCATGCAGTTTTCTTTTTTATACCTATGAAGCATAAACACACTTCCAGCCTCCGCTGGTCCCCCCTACCCTCTCTCTCTTAATCCTTCCCGACGCCGCCCTTCCTCCCAGTCGGAAGCTTTCATCCTGCTGATAGGTAGTAAAGCCTGTGTGAAGAAGTGAGTGCTTCACCAACTTTTTTCAGTGACATAATTTGATTGATGTCTATGTTGAGAGTGGACGTGAATTACGAATAAAGCAATCCGTGGTTCTCTGGGCTGAGTCATTCTCGTGCTGCAGGATGGACAGGTGTAATGGTGTGTTGTTATTGTTGTTGTTGTCGGTGGTGGTGGTGGTGGTGCAGCACAGGGGAGGGTTCCAGAAGGCTGCTCCATAACCAAGGAATTCCTGCCTTTGTAAAGTTCTCTGATCTTACCTACTGCTATTTGTACTCCACGACATACTCCCACAAGTCAACAGTTATCTAATTATCACTGTGGGATGAACGTTCACATTAGAATGAGCAGCAGTTTTTCTTATTGAACTTTTGGTGCTGCATGAACACAGGAAGGGAAATGATGTGTTCAAATATATTTTGTTTACCGTTGGGGTTTCATGGCGTAGTGACAGTCTTGGGAACCCAGTGTGTGTGGGATGCCAGCGGTCATATCCCATACAAAATACAATAAATAAATAACGTCATGAAAATAATTCACATCATAATTCTTTAATACATACTGGCGTGAACATAAGGTGGTTAAATAGAGCAACTTTGCAAAAAAGATGGGGAAGATGGGGAAATAGACCAACTTTAAAAAAAAGAAAAAGGGCCCTCGTGGCCCAGTGGGTAGAGTGATGCACTTTGAGTTTGGCGTGAGGGAAGTGAGGGGCGCGTAGGTTCGAACCCCCCTCTCGGAACTCACAAAAACCTTGAAAGAGCATCCCTCCATCACCATGTGTGATGGAACTGCCCACGGGGAGGAGGGGAGGTGAGTGCGCAGCACCTCCCTACCCCTCCCCAGGGGAGGAAGGCACCGCCTTACCGGCCCCCGGGAGAGCAAGGGAGGTGAGTGCACAGCGCTTCCCTTCTCTCCCCTACCTAACCCTGGCAAGTCTACGGACTACCAGGCAAAAAATAATAAAAAAAAAAAATAAATAAATAAAAAAATAAGGGTAAGTGCATAGCACTTCTCTTCTCTTCACCTAACAGAATAAAAAATATAAAGGTGAGTGCATAGCACTTCCCTTCTCTTCCAACCTACCAGGCAAAAGATAGAAAAATAAATAAATAAAGAATTAAGGTGAGTGCATAGCACTTCCCTTGTCTCCGGCAAAAGATAGAAAAGAAAAAATAAAGAATTAAGGTGAGTGCATAGCACTTCCCTTGTCTCCTAACCTACCACGCGAAAAAAAAAAAATAAATAAATAAAATAAAATAAATAAATAGATAAAGATAAATAAATAAAAATAAATAAAAAACCTCCTTACCACCTCGGACCTCGGGAGAGCAAGGGAGGTGAGTGCACAGCACTTCCCTTCTCTCCCCAAGTCTACGGACTGCCAGACCAAAAAGAATAAAATATATATAGGTATAAAAAATAATAAATAATAAAAAAAAGATAAATTAAAAAATAAGTAAATAAAACAAAAGCAATAAAACTCCTACTCCCCCCTCAATAAAACTGACTGAGTCTGGCAATCAACAATAAATAATAAAAACAAAACAATACCAACTGACTGACCCTGACAACCCCAAAGACCACCACCCACCTGGGAAGCACGGGAGGTGAGTGTGCAGCACCTCCTTACCCTTCCCAGTCTCCCAGTTTGACTTTGACCACCAATCTGACTCATCCTACCAACTCCAAAGAGCAACTCCAACTGTACAGACCACCACCACCACCACCCTTCTGATCTCGGCAAGGTGAGTGCGTAGCACTTCCCTGGACTGACCCTGACTGACTGACCCTGGCAACTCCAAAAACAACCAACCTGACTGACTTACAGATACGAGTATGTAATCACCTAACTGACTGGCCCTGGGGAGCATGGGAGGTGAGTGTGCAGCACCTCCCTACACTTCCCAGTCTCCCAGTTTGACCTGACTCATCCTGGCAACTTCAAAGAACAACTCCAAATGTACAGACCAACAGTACCTCCTACTCTGTGTCCCACTCTGACCCTGATCCATACATCCCTACATCCTACCCTGTCCTGGCTAGGTGAGTTCGTAGCACTTCCCTACCACCTGCCTTACTGACCCTGGCAACCATAAAAACAACCAACCTGACTGACCTACAAATCTTACTGTAATCTGGCAACAGACCACCAAACTGACTGACTCTGGGGAGCATGGGAGGTGAGTGTGCAGCACCTCCCTACCCTTCCCAGTCTCCCAGTTTGGCTTTGACCACCAATGTGACTCATCCTACCAACTCCAAATGTACAGACCACCACCACCACCCCTCTGATCTTGGCAAGGTGAGTGCGTAGCACTTCCCTTGACTGAGTGGGCCTGACTGACTGACCCCGGCAACTCCAAAAACAACCAATCTGACAAATGTTACAAATGTAACCTGGGGAGCATAGGAGGTGAGTGTGCAGCACCTCCCTACCCTTCCCTACCCTTACCAAAATAAATGAAAAATAAAAACAAAAATAAATAAAGTAAAAACAATAAAACTCCTACTTCCCCCTCAATAAAATGACTGAGTCTGGCAATCAACAATAAATAATAAAAATAAAACAATACCAACCTCACTGACCCTGACAACTCCAAAGACCACCACCCCACCTGGGAAGCACGGGAGGTGAGTGTGCAGCACCTCCCTACCCTTCCCAGCCTTCTAGTTTGACTTTGATCCCCAATCTGACTCATCCTAGGAACTCTAATTGTACCGACCACCACCAGTATTCCCCACCCTGGCAACTGATCCTGGCAAGGTGAGTGCGTAGCACTTCCCGTGACTCATCCTGGTAACTCCAAAGACCCACCATCCTGACCGCCCCTGGGAATCACGGGAGGTGAGTGTGCAGCACCTCCCTACACTTCCCAGTCTCCCAGTTTGACTTTGACCACCAATGTGACTCATCCTACCAACTCCAAATGTACAGACCACCACCACCACCCCTCTGATCTTGGCAAGGTGAGTGCGTTGCACTACCCTTGACTGACTGGGCCTGACTGACTGATCCCGGCAACTCCAAAAGCAACCAACCTGACTGATGTTACAAATGTAACCTGGGGAGCATGGGAGGTGAGTGTGCAGCACCTCCCTACCCTTCCCAGTCTTCCACCAACCTGACTTGCATTATGACTGGGGAGCAAGGGAGGTGAGTGTGCAGTACTCCTACTATCCCCACTCTGAATACCCTATCACCAACCAATTCAGACCACCAAAATGTCTTAGAAGAACAAGAACAGGAAGCAACGCCATCAGAGGAAGAAGAAGCAGCAGCAGCAGCATTACCGCCATCAGAGGAAGAAAACAAGAAAAAGAAGCAAAGAAAAAGAATTACCACCACTGTTATTGGAGGAAGAAACAGCAGCGTCACCGCCATCAGAGGAAGAAACATATATATGTAAACTACGACTGGTCAAACTTTCTGTGGCACCAGGCTAAGTTCGACCTGGGATAGGTTGTGTTTAGCGACGCCTTGAGATGAGAGGGAAAAAAGTTCCAGGGGTTCATGAAAGGAAAGTACGCTAACAGGGGACTGATTGTGAAAGTGCCAGGCAAGGCTGCTGCTTCAGACATCCACACTTCAACTTCAACTATGCATGCGAGAATGTTGCTGTATTCTTCCTCCTATTCCTCCTTTTTTCTTCCGCACAAGACTGTCTTATTACTCTGTCCAAAGGCGGCAGTTCTTGTATAAGACTTGCAAACCTGTGTCCACTCATACCAACTATCCAGAAATATATCTAATCTTCAAAAGGTCTGGCATCACTTGTTCCAGAGATTTATGTGTATTTTTTTATTTTATTTATGGTGGTGGTGGTGGTGGTGAAGGTGTAAATCTAGAATGAGAGTGAGCGTCTTTGTGTTTCCTCCACCGGGACGAAGAAAGAGAACAGGGATTCCTCATACTCCAGGAATTGCCTTTGTTTCCAGAAAACATTGAATAGTAAAGAAAAATTATTATTTGCTAGTTTTAACAAACTTTCTGTGGCACCAGGCTAAGTTTGACCTGTGATGGGCTGTGTTTAGAGATATCGCAGTTTTTCACACTTGAGAGTATATTTCACTCTTATAATGAACGTACAAACTACAGCAGGAAACCAAAATAATGCCAAAAATGGAAGCATGGATTAAAAGATGGCAAATGTATAAAGACATTAGTAGTTTTAAATACTGAAGGAAAGACGGTAATTGTATTTCTTACTACACATTTATATTTAACAAGTGAAGACAGACGTAGGTTGAAAACCAGCCCGGGAAGGAATGTCTGGCGCGTGGCGCTCCTCAAGGCGTCTTGCCTCGCCGGCACAACAATACATAAAGGACTGAGATGTGAATTAACACTGAAAGAACACTGGCCGGTGAGGTGCTCCTGCAGGGCCGAGGTGGACAGGTGTTTGTCCAGGATGCCTCGTGTTACTTCTCACCGCGTGTTTTATCTGTTGGAGATTATTACACTTAATATTCTGCTGTTGCTGCTGCTGCTGCTGCTGGTGCTGCTGAAGCTGGTGCTGCTGCTGCTGTTGCCCTCGCTGATCTTGCTGCTCTTGTTGGTATTGCTGCTTTTACTTCCTTCAACAATAACTACCAGAACAACTGCTTCTGCTGCTGCTGCTGCTGCTGCTACTACTACTACTACTACTACTACTACTACTACTACTACTACTACTACTACTACTACTACTACTACTAGTTTTACTACTACTACTACTACTACTGCTGCTGCTGCTGCTGCTGCTGCTGCTGCTGCTGCCGCTGCCGCTGCCGTTGTTGCTGTTGCTAATGTTGTTGTTGCTGCTGCTGTTACTGCTGCTGCTGCTGCTGCTGTTGCTGCTGCCGGTGCTACTGTTGGTGCTGCTGCTGGTGCTGCTGCTGGTGCTGCTGCGGCTGCTGCTGCTGCTGCTGCTGCTGCTGCTGCTGCTGATGCTGATGCTACTGCTGGTGCTAAACTTTACAAAAGTCACCACTGCTGATTTTGCCGTCGTTCGTGCTGTGCCTCTAATCGTCGTCGTCCTCGTTCTCATCGTCGTCGTCGTAACAGTAGCATCGCCTGTCAGAGTAAAAAGACTATATATATATATATATATATATATATATATATATATATATATATATATATATATATATATATATATATATATATATATATATATATATATATATATATATATATATATATATATATATATATATATATATATATATATATATATATATATATATATATATATATATATATATATATATATATATATATATATATATATATTGGCATGTTCTCATGACTCTCTACCAGTATTTATTGGTGTTTCATCTTTTTCTATCCTGCATGAGTCTGCTCCCGGGAATTCGGTATGGTAGTTGTACGGCGATAAATAATATTTCAGTGCGATCTTTGCAATATTTTCCTATATCTATGAAAGCTTTCGTTACTGTGGAGTGTGGCTCGAATATTATTATTGTTTTTTTTTTAATATAAATATTTTCGTTATATTTGTCCAGCACATTTTTGTTTACTCGTATGTGATAAGAAAGAAAGTGACCATTTAAATCCCGAAGTTTAATTTCATTTGTATAAAGAAGTTTAAATTAGAGAGCGAAATGAAGAAGGACTCCTTAACGTGTGGGAAGTGCCTGCCAACCTACTATGGAGGGTGTGCTGCGTAAATCATGATTGTATAGGAGCGTGATGTAACCTGTTCACACTGATACCACTTACAGACAAGCCTTCAAGTACCTTGGTATTTCGTAGTAGTGGTTTAAATAATGTTTTGACTTGTTTAGATAATCATCAGAGAGAGAGAGAGAGAGAGAGAGAGAGAGAGAGAGAGAGAGAGAGAGAGAGAGAGAGAGAGAGAGAGAGGGGGACAGGTAGGCAGGAAGGCAGACGGTCAAACAGACAGGCAGGGAGGCAAGCAAGCAAGCAAGCAAGCAAGCAAGCAAGCAAGGAGGCAGACAGAGTAACGGGCGGGGAAAGAGGTGGATGGACATACAAAAAAGAAAGAAAGAAAGCAGGCAGACAGACAGGGTGACAGGGAAATAGTCAGGCTAACTTGAAGAGGATAGGCAGGCAAAGAAGCAGGCAGACAGGCAGGCAGGCAAAAATAGAAGGCAAGGAAGCAGACAGACAGACAGACAAATAGACAGAGGGACAGATGGATGTGCGGGCAGGCACAGACATGGACAAAGTAGTTTTAAATAGCGGCAGAAACTGGAATATTTCATTCCAATGAATATATTTTCACAATATTTTTGTAAAATACTTTAATAAATAGTTTATCGTGCCCTGCAGTGAGTACTTAACCAAAAGTCTAACAGAATTAGTCAGTGGGATATTAATACAGCATAATGTTTGCACAATATAAACGTATGCCTCTTCCGTTACTCGTATATTCTTTCGTGATAACAATTACTGTAAGCGAAGAAAATGCAAACATAGTGTGCTAACTATATTTTTCTCTCATGGTCTCGTATTTACGGTATGCCATTTTTCGTGCACAATACGTAGTTGTCATTAATTTCCTAAAACTACTAAATATACCAGAAGACAGACCTACTGACCCATACTCGTAAATATTGTTCCACTCGTAATGTTACACCACACACACACACACACACACACACACACACACACACACACACACACACACACACACACACACACACACACACACACACACACACACACAACATTAATACAAATAGATGCGCTACAACAAAGCAACAGAGATTGGGATGCTCATTCTTACAGAGCATTATAGTGAACATGTGAGGCAGTGATAAACAGACAGACGCAGACAGACAGATTGATTTAAAACACTTAGTAACATGTACTTGTTATAAGCAATTCTAAGTGACCATTACTTTCCCGTTCATTCCCATTCATTGAAGCATTTCAGTGTTGAGACGCAAAGGTAGTGTAAGTGTTGAGGCAGCGGTGGTAGTGGCCCCTTCACCTCGCAGCGAGGCAGGAAGGGGAGGCGAGGGACACCAGCAGTGACTGGCCTGAAGGCGCCTTGCGTCCCGCCTCCTCTGTGCGACCCTCTCCCTTGATTGCCTTCATGCATCAATCGCAGCATGACTTGTGCTCCTCCTCTTCAGTCTCACTTAACTACCACCTTCATATTCTAGACACCGCTGAATGTTGGCAAGCTTTACATTTATTATTTTTGCTTCATTTTATTTTCTTATTTGATCTTGTTATATATAAAATGGTGTTTGTTCGTTTTATTTTGTTGCAGCTGTTGTGCATATTTAACATTCTCAGCGTTTGAAGTGTGTTCTGTTTTCAGTGTTGTTTTCCATGTATCCATGTGTTCTTGCTTGGAGGAATTTGACACGTTTTATTTATGACATTTCGTGTTTTTGTTCAGTATTTATTCTTTCCTCTTTTGTTCATGTGTATGTTGTTAACTCATGCAGTAAATGATTTCTGGTGGTTCTGTTTATGATGCTTCATTTTTAGCTCTTTTTAGAATAGTGAAGCTGCATCACTTTTTTATGTGGATGTTTTGATATTTTCAGGAAAGGATGGCAGGTGGTGCCGCGGTGAACACTCCCAACACATGCAGGAGGAAAGTGAGTACCTGCTTCATTACATCATGTGCCCTCTATTTTGAACTCGCTGTTAAACTCTTTTTTTTTTTTGATGTCAACGGAAACCTGTCACTGTTGCCTGCCTTTCTCCTGTCAGCTTCCCACGAATCTGTGAAGGAAAGAAAGGATGTGCTTCCATGGTATCGTGTCAATAGTGTTATCCATTGAAGGATTAGTTTAAACCTTTTTCCAATGCGTTGTTTTTGTCTCCCATGTTTCTGCCTTCCTAGGGTATATATGTGAAAGAAGACAGAATGTAAATTTAGTCTATAATGTTCATTGCAACATCTTACAGGGAAAAAAGTCCTTTGAGGATTAACCGAGAATCTTTTTCAAAACTATAATTTTTGTATTCCAGTCTTCGTGTGCTTATTTTAATGTATGCATAGAGAAAAGAAGGATACGAAATCATATGTTTTCTATAATGGTGTCATCTTTTTGGTATAAATATTTACTTAGAGATTCAATTGAAACCTAACAATTAGCTGTCATTTTTGCGTTCGTTTTATATATATATATATATATATATATATATATATATATATATATATATATATATATATATATATATATATATATATATATATATATATATATATATATATATATATATATATATATATATATATATATATATATATATATATATATATATATATATATATATATATATATATATATATATATATATATATATATATATATATATATATATATATATATTTTTTTTTTTTTTTTTTTTTTTTTTTTTTTTTTTTGTATGTACGTATATATGAGTGAAGAAAGGAAAGATGCAATTACAAAAAACTTTCCACGATAATGGGAATATTCACTTGAGGTCTTTTTTAGGTAACAAATATCAGATCTTCTAGTTTATATGTCTATTTATCCTTTGTGTGTTTTACTGTTATGTAGATTAATACTATTTTGCACGTTATGATAAAGTGTCCTTGGAAACTATTACTGTAACACATTTCATTTAGTGTGAATTTGGTTTCCACGTAAAAAAAAAAAAAAAAAAAAAAAAACTCTCCTTCTATGGAGAAAAGATATTTATATTTTCTTTGTTCAATTGGTATTGATATTATTTTTAACTCTGATTTCCCGGGAAGCGTTACCACCATGATATTTGTGACCTAACCTAAGGTAACTTTTTAGCGTCATAACCTTTGTTGCAGCTTTATTCAAGTAAAATCAAAGAGAGGAAAGCTTGTATAGTTCTGTGAAGTGTTCTTATTTGTCTCTGTGTGTGTTGATTGTCGCCTTGAAAAGTCAAGGTGACGTGGGCCTTGATGACTAGAGCCGGCCCACACTATTTGTCTCCCTTTTTTTAGAGGCTCGTCGTTGTAGATTTCTGAAAATATTAGTTTTCCTCACGTTTTTATTTTCCTTGTCAGCGAATGAAAGATAATTTATGATTTTCTTAATCATTTAGTAACGTATTTAATATCTTTGGAGGGATCATTCCCGTAGCGGAGCGAGGGGGCTCTATTTTTGTTACCGCACATCTGTACACCCCACCGCTCCCGCCTGGCCCTGGAGGGCACAACGATGATTTGGCCAGGAGCACCTTTTGATGTCCATCGTATATAAAAGTTTCGATTTCATTTTCGGAAACACTTCTTGGTAACTTTTGAAGGCGTATCTTTGTTATTTTATTTAATTTCTTCGTCAGACTCACCTTTTTTTGCTGTATTTTGCATATTTCGATTTATCGGCATGTGGGCGAAGGTTTCTGCCTCGCAACTCGCACAACTATCGCCTCATCACTACAGATCGAGCTCGAGCGCACAAAATGTGCCAATTATTTGCCATAACTCACTTCATATACGGGAAAGGGTTGTGTGAAGGTGTTGTGAGGAGTAAACATAGGAGAAATTAGTTAAATCTAGAAAGGTAGCTAGCTCAGGGAAGGTGAGAAATAGCTTAAGTATTTCCCACACAAAATGTAGCAGTATTTTGAATAAAATAGACTTGCTTAGAAGAATAGTGTGTGTAGAGAAATTTGATATCATTGCTTTAACTGAAACTTGGATAGATATGTGAGGAAAAGTATTTAATCCAGAGGTCAAGATAGATGGTTATACATTGTTCTATAAAGATAGGGAAAACAGGAGAGGAGGAGGCGTCGCGTTATACGTTAGGGACACATTACAGTGTTGTATTAACAGTAGATTTAAAACAGATAGGAAAGCAGTAGTAGTACAGCAATGTACAGTAGTGGGAGTAGTGTACAGATCACCGACCAGTACAAAGGAAATTAACACCTCACTCTGGCAGGAAATAAATAGAGCAGGCAGGTACAGTCAGGTATGTGTGGTAGGAGATTTTAATTTTAGGAATATCGACTGGAGTCTAATGGTGGGTAAGAAGGAAGCAGAATTTTTTAAGGTAATTCAGGATAATTTTTTAAAACAGGTAGTTGTAGAACCCACAAGGGGGAATAATATTCTAGATTTAATTCTTACTAACAGGGAGGAAGCAATCACGTAGGTAGAGGTTGGAGGACAGCTAGGTAACATTGACCATAGGGAAATTAGGTACAATTTAAAATGGGAAGAAACTTTTAGAAGCAAAAACACTAGTAAAATACTTGACTTTAGGAGAGCAGAATTTGAGGAATTAAAAAGGTACCTCCAAGGAGTTGACTGGCAACGGATGCAGGGTGAGGTCAGGTCCGGGACGGAGTTGAGAGAGATAAGGCAAAATGTGAGAGGTGAGGTGAGGTGTGAGGGTGAGGTGAGGACAAGAGGAGGTAAGATGTGTTCCGAAGGGGCGGAGGAGAGAGGGAGGGGTATATGGGTGTGAGTATGGTGGAATGTCAGGTCATGCTGAAATGAGAGAGGTGAGGTCGAGGCGAGTAGATGAGGGAGTAGAGAGGATGGTAGGGGCCGAGATGAGGGAATTAGGTGAAGTAAATGTAGATGAATTGTATAAATATTTCGTAGATAAAGTTCATACAGGTCAGTTAGCATATATCCCGTATAGGGCAATAAGATCACAGAAAAATTATCCTAAATGGATGACTGCTAGATTAAAACATTATATAGGGTGGAAGAGAAGTATATATAGGACATTAAGGGCAGTTGAAGAAGTTGTAAGGTCACAATATAATGAATTAGTTAGAACAGTCATGAAGTTAACGAGGAAAGCTAAGGGCAATTATGAATTAAGTGTAGCCAGCCATGTGAAGACGGACCCCAAGGGATTTTATCAGGAATAGAAGACGAAGAATAAGGATACTCTAGGTCCATTAAAGGCAGCAGATGGGGAACTGGTTAGTTCTGGGAAGGAGATTAGTAAAATTCTGAATGAGTATTTTTCATCTATCTTCACCCAGGAAAACATGCAGGATATGCCAGATAGTGAACAGATGTTTAGAGCAGATGAGAATGAGAAGCTGACAGATATTTCCATAAGTAGAGAGTTAGTGGAACAGGAGATAGACAGGCTAAAAAAAGTTCAAGACACCAGGACCAGATGAAATATATCTCAGAGTACTTAAGGAATGCAAAGAGGTTATTAGTGAGCTGTTAGTCTCTGTCTTTAGGAAATCACTTGAGTCAGGTGAGGTACCAGTAATGTGGAAGCAGGGTAATGTAGTACCCATCTTTAAGAAAGGAGATAAAACTTTAGCGTCTAACTATAGATCTATCAGCTTAAATTCAGTTATAGGTAAAATATTAGAGTTAATAAGAGCGAGGAACATTAGGGAACATTTAGACAAACATAACTTGATAAATTAATCACAGCATGGCTTCACGAAGGGGAAGTCTTGCATGACAAACTTGTTAAGTTTTTACAGTAAAGTGTACGAGGCAGTAGATAATGGTGATAGTTATGATATCTTGTATCTGGACTTTAGTAAAGCATTTGACAAGGTACCCCATGAAAGGCTCCTGAGAAAAGGTTAGGGCACACGGGATAGATGGGAAGGTGTTAGGCTGGATAGGGTCATGGCTTAGCGACAGGCGAGAAAGAATTGTAATAAACGGCTCGAAATCCGAGTGAGGTCATGTAATCAGTGGGGTGCCACAGGGATCAGTATTAGGGACATTGTTATTTCTAATATATATCAATGCCTTGGTTAGTGGAATTAGTAGTGATGTTAGTAAATTTGCGGATGACACAAAGATAGATTAATTAGATCAGAAACGGGTGCCTTCGCCTTGCAGGCAGATTTAGGATGAATGAATGGACGGACATATGGCAAATGCAATTTAATATCAATAAATGTAAAGTACTTAGCGTAGGTAGAGGAAACCCACACAGTAGGTACACATTAAACGAACAATCTCTGGTAGTTACAGGGTACGAGAAAGATTTAGGAGTTATAGTTAGCTGTGAACTCCGTCTAGGAAAACAATGCATAGAGGCTAGAAACAGGATAAATAGGGTACTAGGATTAATTTTTAGGAGTGTTAAAAGTAGAAGGCCGGAAGTAATATTAATGATATTCTTGGCGCTGATCAGACCTCATCTAGACTACGTTGTGCAATTCTGGTCTCCACATTACAGGAAAGATATAGGTGTATTAGAATCAGTACAGAGGAGAATGACAGAAAGGATACAGGGGATGAGGAGTATTCCTTACGAGGCGAGATTGAAGTCATTAAATTTACATTCTTTAGAGAGACGTAGGTTAAGAGGGGACGTGATAGAAGTCTTTAAGTTCCCTTTCAATAGTCCAGGAGTCAAGCAATATTTTCATTCTTTCATCCCTTTCATTGGTAAACTCTGGAATTCTCTGCCTGTTTCTGTTTTTTCCCCTTCCTGTGAATAGTTGTTTTAAGAGTATTGAGGCACTTCCTGAAACATATTTAGTTTTTTTATTGACTTTTAATTATTATTATTATTTTTTTTTTTTTTTTGTCTATATGTATGGAAGCGGCAACTGAAAAGATTTTTTTTTGATCCTCTGTTTGCCATTCGCCAAGAAAATATGAGAGCGTGAGTATAAATAATGGCTATATGGAAATGTAAGAATACCATTTTATACTGACTCTAAATTAAACATGTATTGCATTGTTTACTCCAGTTTACTCAAGTTGAACCGTCCGATATCTTTTGCATCTAAATGATTTTTGTGTTCAGCTATTTGAATTTTTATTTCCAAATGCAGCTCCATGTTTTTAAGAAGCACAGAGGGTTGGAGAAAGACAAATCTTTCCTGAGTCTTAATAGGTGAATGTTAATAACAGTAGTAGTAGCAATAGTAGTAGTAGTAGTAGTAGTAGTAGTAGTAGTAATACTACTACTACTACTACTACTACTACTACTACTACTACTACTACTACTACTACTTGTAGTAGTAGTAGTAGTAGTAGTAGTACTACTACTACTACTACTACTACTACTACTACTACTACTACTACTACTACTACTACTACTAGTAGTAGTAGTACTAGTAGTAGTAGTAGTAGTAGTAATTGTTGTTGTTGTTGTTGTTGTTGTTTTGTTGTTGTCGTTGTTGTTGTAGTAAAGAGCAGGATTATTATCTGGAGTGACACCAATTCAGTTTTTGTATAATTTGTATTTTCTTACTATTATTCCACACCTTGTCAATCCATGCAAGGAAAAAAAAAGAAAAGCAAAAAATGAAAACGTATACTAAAAAAGTGAGAGGCAAGACCAACAAGTGAAACACGCCCTGCCTTCTCCATAGACTTGACGTGTTTACTGCCGCGCTTCCTGCCTGATAATTATACAGTCTTACGCTGGAGGCGCTTAATGTGGTGCATTTGTATGAAAGAATTTACTTTTTGCCATGAATCTCTCTCTCTCTCTCTCTCTCTCTCTCTCTCTCTCTCTCTCTCTCTCTCTCTCTCTCTCTCTCTCTCTCTCTCTCTCTCTCTCTCTCTCTCTCTCTCTCTCTCTCTCTCTCTCTCTCTCTCTCTCTCTCTCTCTCTCTCTCTCTCTCTCTCTCTCTCAGCTCGAATTATGATTTTACTGAGTGGTTTAAGAACATTTTCACATGTTATTCATGAGTCATCACATCCAGCAGCAGGCAGGAGGAGGAGGAGGAGGAAAGAACACAAAGGAATACAAAGGAATGCAACGGAAGACCAAACCTTGAGTTACTGACGAGGCTGTTTGGATAATTATTCTACATTAACTATTATTGGGAGATACAGGATAGTACAGAAGGTTCCTCCCCACCAATCTCTCCAGCAGAAGCTGACAAGATACAGGAATTGATACCACGTGGTATAGAAAAACCACATAGAACTTGAGAGAATAGTGAGGGAAAGAGTTGTGGTCTGTCTACTTTTGTTTGTGAGGGAGAGTGTAACTGCATGATAGTTGTGTGATGTGGTGTGTGCGTAGCGCAGGTGAAGGCACAGTTTGGTTGTTGAGGGGTGGTGCAGAATCCTTGCGTTGCGCTTTCCAGGGAGGCGGCAGTCAATCAGGCCACAGCTTCGGTCACTGTGTTTGTGTACCTTCCCTTTAGGGCTGGATTCACAGGTTATCGCCTGCAACTTTGACCTCTAGTACTTAAAATCACAAAGTTGATCAATAACAGGATAATGCGGACGAAGAAAATGAGGATTACAACATGTGATTACATAGGATAACCAAAACAAACACTCCCTCAGGTCTTTACATATCGCTTTGGAATTAATTTAGATTAACTACCCTTTAGTAAAGTAAGCTAGAGCAGTGTATGACTGCCAAACCGACACGCCCTCGTGCTTGTGCTGGCGTGGGAAAACCATCGTGCTGTGTGGGAAAAACTGGCTGCGTTTTGATTGGAAAGAATGAAGTGAGATTCTATTATTATTCCTATGGAAAAAAAGGAGGAGGAGGAGGAGGAGGAGGAGGGTAATAACAGCATTAGTAAAAACATCCACTTCAAACACCCCATTGTCTGTGCCTTTGGACGCACAAATTACCTCAGAATGTTACGTCATAATGAATAAGACAAGTGAAGAAGCTTACTTCCTTTTGAATACCGTCTTTTCGGAAATGTTGATTTTTTTTTCTATTTTGTGCAAAAGACAAAAAAAAATATATAATTTTTAGTAGAGTGAAAAAATCTACAATTCACCCTAAGAAGGAGGAACAGAAAATTACGAACTATACCACCACAACCACCACCACTACTACTACTACTACTACTACTACTACTACTACTACTACTACTACTACTACTACTACTACTACTACTACTACTACCACCACCACTACCACCACACTTCACTCTCAACTTCTCCCATTTTCAAGAATTCCTCTCTTCTCTTCCCTTGCTCCACCATCCTTCATCCTCTCTCCCTTACGTTCCATCCTTCCTTTCGCCGACATAATGCTTGCAACAGACGCCCCTCCTCTTCCTCCCCCTCCTCCTCCAGTCCCGTAGCATTAGCAGGGCCTTGTCTCCCCTTATAAGCAGGGATGCTTAGTGGAACATGTCGAAATAGCGTTGCCTAGCCGCCGCCGAGTATAGGAGTGTATTGAGGGTGCATTATCTCGGTACAGTGGCGGTGAGCGGGGAGATGGGTCGGTGAGTATGTTCAGGCGCAGATAGAGAAATGTGTTATTGGTCTGACGAATTGATTAATGAATAGGTATCTGGTTGAACAGGTAGATTTACAGATAGATGGCTGGATGGGTAAATGGTTAAATAGATCGACTGACTGATAAATAGATTGATATATAGATGGACAGATGGATGGATAGATAGATTGATAGATACATAAATAAAAGAATAGGTATATAATAGATATAAATATATATAGATGGGAAGATAAACAGTTCAGTAAGTAGAAAATAGATTAGATAAATAGACAGACAGACAGATATACATTGATAATAGTACATAGGTGGGAAAATATGTTGATAAATTCCCGTTGATTGATAAGAAGGTGGAAGTATTAGATATGGAGAGATATACAGATAAAACATCGACGAATGGGTAGGTAAGTGAAGAAACACATGATGGTTGAAGAGCAATATACATAAACAAATAAGAAGAAAGTGGAAGTGTAAGCGATGAATCAGATAAAGAGAGAAATTAGCTGTATATTGATGGACAGAACATATAGAAATGCAACTGTAAATCATGGTAAACAAACTAAGATAAATAAAGGTATGTACTATGTTAGAAGGAAATGACATTAGAGAGTCAGCCAGCACATCAGACATTCAGAAAGCAGGACAGACAAAGACACATAGACACACTGACTGATGGGTGCATATGCCAAATGAAATAGTAAACAAACATTCATATATAGAATCATTACAAATAGACAAATATCAGAAACTTTGCGGCAGACAGACTGAATTTCGCATAACGAAAATATTTGTATGTTCATGTTTGGTAACTTACACAAGAGCAGTGGATAAAAACGAGAGATTTTACATATAAACCTAGAGAAACAAAGGAAAGCAAAACATTATGAAACAAAAAAGACACATAAAAAAAATTATTCCTCCTGTGAATCAAGTTGCAGACAGAGGCGCCCACACACACACACACACACACACACACACACACACACACACACACACACACACACACACACACACACACACACACACACACACACACACACACACACACACACACACACACACTTTCCTGTCGCCAAAAATACACACAATTCTCCTGCTACTCTATGAATTACCTTACTAGAAATTAAAAATGCATATTATAAATTTTTTATATTGTTGTGTGGATCACTGGAATTGTGTTGAAACCATGGAGAGAGAGAGAGAGAGAGAGAGAGAGAGAGAGAGAGAGAGAGAGAGAGAGAGAGAGAGAGAGAGAGAGAGAGAGAGAGAGAGAGAGAGAGAGAGAGAGAGAGAGAGAGAGAGAGAGAGAGAGAGAGAGAGAGAGAGATTGGATGTCTTGCAACACAATACACATGCATATATATCGTGCACAATATTCTTCCTCTTTCTTTTTTCTTTCTTGCGACATTTGGAAAAAGCAAATGTTGAGATAGTGTGTGTTTTTTGTGTGTGTGTGTGTGTGTGTGTGTGTGTGTGTGTGTGTGTGTGTGTGTGTGTGTGTGTGTGTGTTTGTGTGTGAAATAATAGACAAATGGACAGACAAACAGATACATTACAATACACAAAATTGCACATAAGCTGGGGACAGAGACTCCCATCCAATCACGCACCCACCCACACAAGACAGACAGAAGGTCAAAGATATACTGATATACGTACTGACATACATTCTTCATCTCTTCGGTCAATATGAAGACGCTACACGAACTTACATATTGTACTGTGCGTCTTGAAGGAGTAACGCCGGGAGATGACAACGTCCGCCCTTTACTGCTCAGGGAAGCACAGGGACTGAGTGTGTTGCTGGCAGTTTGTTGCAGTTTTAGGATTCCCGAAGGCTGACGAAGAGTTTTAAAAGTAAGAATGTATTGGAGAGAGAGAGAGAGAGAGAGAGAGAGAGAGAGAGAGAGAGAGAGAGAGAGAGAGAGAGAGAGAGAGAGAGAAAGAGCACAAACATAAAATCGGAGAGAATGAAAAAGAAAGTTTAAAGTAAAAAAAGAATGAAAAAAAAAGCTTCAATCGTATAGACAAGTAAATGTATATATATGCTGACACACGCACAGACAGTTTTTTTTTCTTTTTGTAAGAGGGAAAAAAGACATTTCGGATTTTATCTGTGGAAAGAAAACGTGTGTGGGATTTTTCTGAGGAACGTTATTCGTGTGTTGAGAGAGGAGGCTTTTAAAGTACAATAAATCTCTCTCTCTCTCTCTCTCTCTCTCTCTCTCTCTCTCTCTCTCTCTCTCTCTCTCTCTCTCTCTCTCTCTCTCTCTCTCTCTCTCTCTCTCTCTCTCTCTCTCTTTCTCTCTTGCTTTAGTTAACAGTGGAACCTTGCACAGTTTAAGTGGATGAGGAGAGAAAATAGAGATACAGATGGATGGATGGATAGATAGATAGGTTGAGAGATAAAAGTTAGATAGACAGA
>NC_087157.1:21269377-21289377 GCF_035594125.1 Scylla paramamosain | reverse complement strand
TAATTTTGATAAATGCCACGTATCAAATATTGGAAATAGCAATCGGCAGGAAAATTATAAAAAGTAATCCCCCATCAAAAGTTTGGATCCTGAGAAAGATCTGGGAGCTTTAGTGACAACAGATCTTAAACCAAGCAAACAATGCACCGAAGTCATTGAAATTGCCAATAAATTAATAGTTTTCACCTTCCAATCTGAAAAAAAAAAAATCTCACCTTGTACAACTCACTTGTACGTCCTCATTTTGAATACAATGTACAGTTTTTGTCATCCTGTTATAAAAGGAATATTGAGAGATTATAAAAATAAAACAATACGAAATAGAGTAACGAAAATTACTCGAAGGCTTCGCAATAAACCCTACAAGGAACGCCTTAAAGAACGAGATCTATTCTCTCTCTCCAAACGCAGGCTAAGAGGGGATCTGATATTGCTTTACTAAACTTTTAAGGCTTTCACAAATATCAGACCGGAATTCTTCCTAAGATTCAACATGTCTAATATTACAAGAAACAATAGCAAATAATAGGTAAGCGATTTCAAAACAAATGAAGCCAAACATTTTACTTCAATCGTGTCATAAATATGTTGAATTGTGTTCCATCAAGCGTCGTTAACTCAGGCACTGTTCACTCATTGAAAACCTGTCTTGACAAGTATGTAGACACTAATTCCCGGTTGTCATTGTTCATGTCTGAATAACGAACACGTTCACTCCGTACTGTCCGTGCTGGCATGTAGATTGTATGTGGTCGAAGTAGTCCTCCTCTCTTTCTTTAGTTTCCTATCACACTCCATGTTGTTTTTTCTGTACAACATGGTACCATTTTTCATGTGACCCTTGCCTGGAGGGATTCGGGGTGGGGGATGGAAGGACCCTTCTTCTGTGCTATCCTTTCTCTACCACTAATAGAGTAGAATAGTTACCCAAACAGACTTACAAGGACCTCTTGGTCTGTTACTGTTTGGACTTCTTTTGTATTCGTTTGGTTCCTCTTTCTGTGCTATCCTGTTTGTCTCTTCCACTAGTTAGCGTAGAGTAGTTACCCAAACAGCCCAGTAAAGACCTCAGGAACTTTTGCTGTTTGGGCTTTGTTTTTATTCTCCTCCTTCTCCTCCTCCTCCTCCTCCTCCTCCTCCTCCTCCTCCTCCTCCTCCTCCTCCTCCTCCTCCTCCTCCTCTTCCTCTTCCTCCTCCTCCTCCTCCTCCTCCTCCTCCTCCTCCTTCTCTCATCACATGATGAACAATTAGCTGTGAGGGGCATTGAAAACTCAAGGACCCAATCAGTGACTGTCATAGGGATTTGAGGTACCAGGGGTCACTGCTGCAGGAGTGCGGCGCTCCTTTACGAGAAGTGCACTCTTATAGGAGTCGCATGGTAGCCGGAGCCTGATTGACTGATGCCTCTCTTGAAAGAGCCAGGCACAGTATAGAGAACCCAGCAAGCCCACTTTTGTTACACTTTTTTTTTTTTTTTCAATTTTCCGCGCATGACGTCACGTTGTCGGAGATCAGGACAGCCAGATTCGCCTTTTTTAGGCCAAAACATAATTTTTGGCTTTTTTCATGCATTTGGTCTAAGGATATCTAGTTTGCCATGAATTACATTATTATAATTATTATTAGTTTTTTTAATATGTTGCTTATATATGCTCCATTTGGCCATAACAAGTTTATTTAATATGGTAAGTTTGTTCACCGCCACCTAAGACAAAACTTTTTTTTTCAAGTTGTCGAGTGCACGTATGTTTTCCTTTATTTTCCTTTTGTTACCATGGTTATCCTTACAGTTTTTCCCATTTTCTCTTATTGCTATTGAATAACAATAAGGGAAAATTGGACAAATCAACTGGGTGATGATGCTGATGACGCGCGAGTCCACGGCTGAACTCTGGCGTGTTTTTTTTTTTTTTTTTTTCAAGCGGCTGATGTAATTTAAGGCTTCCTATCAACAGCTACCTGTGTTCATGAACAAGCCAGGAGTACGTTGATAGTGTGCTGTCTATGGTAGTACCGTATATTTTGTTATGATGAGTCATTGGTAAACTCGTTTTCCATCCCCCAAAAGCGATCGTTCTGGTTGTTTATATTTATGTCGAGTGGGAAAGAAAAATGTCTAGAGCAGTGTGATTGAACTGTAGGCCCGCGCGCCAGTTCATTTAGTGTGGCCAGCGTGCACTCATTGATTAATTTTATATGAGGAAAAAAATACTTAAATGATATTCAGCAAAGGTCAAGTGTGTGGAATAATAACGATTAGCTTGTTATGACATTGCTGCTACAATAACATAATGCCTGCAGAGCGAAAGTCCTTCCCCATGGTTATGAAGTAGGGACGTAGGTATATGGTACACGTCATGAACACGGCCACTTCTTTGTGCCAAGAACGTTTTCATAATGTGTTGTTAGTATTTTTGCATTCACTCCTGAACCCACCAATCTCAGTTAGTGTACATTGCATTGGGGTCAGGTTTCAGATGAGGCGTCGGGAGCTGTATGGCCTTAGGCCTAGTTGCCTAGCACATACCGTTACAAGTAACTCTCTTCCACTGTCGGTATTCTCACACTGGAATTGAATTCTTTGAATTCGTTTCCGTTTTTTGGCCCAGGCGAAGGACTGACGAAGTACGTGGCACTTGTATACACAGATCGCCACTCCAGTAGTCCGCTATAGCCCAGTGCTCAGTACACATCGTGTAATATTTGGTAAATTCTGAAGTGGAATAATATAAACTTTGGGTTTTTTTACTGCCTGTTTTTGGGTCTTTTTGTAGTGCGTTTGGCCGTTTTGTCTTATTTTTTTGTTGGCTTTGGCCTTTTTCTGCTTCAGTAATCTGGGAACCCTGAGTGCACTGCCATCAGTTCCACACACCACTCACTCTGCCTTAGGGCTTCATTTTAAGTTTAAGGTACATCGCATCTCTAAAGTCCATGTGCGCAGCGCTTCTTATAAAGCACTATGCAAAATATGCTTTATTAAAATGAATTTTTCGATGTTTATTCATCAGTTTAGTTTGTCATCCATAATCAGTATTATCATTATTAGTAACATTTATAATTCCTGTGTGCACCGTTACCTAGTGAACATAAAAGAAGAAAAACACAAACCTCAACACACTTAAGAAGAAAGTATCCTACACAACACAAATAAGTAAATCTACATAAATGTTAACTTGAGCGAAAATCAAGTTGTATGGTAATAAATAAATTCTACAAAACAAATAGATTCAGTACATAAGTAACAGAAAAAAAACAGTAGGAAATATAGATGTAAATGCCAATGACACCGTGCAGAGCATAAAGAATAAAAAACAAGGTCTCCATCGTTACAAATACTGAACTATTAAAACTTACAGCTTACAAGATACGACGCGGAAATAAAAGGACACAAACCAGCTACACTACAATGATGGTGCCGATGACGATGATGACGGTAATAATAATAATTTTAATGATAATAATAATAGTAATAATAATAATTAATAATATATAATAATAATAATAATAATAATAATAATAATAATAATAATAATAATAACAACAACAACAACAACAACAGTACCACTTCACTACGTTTCGCTTCACGCGGGGAGCAGGGGTGGGAGGGGCACAGGTCTTTCTTCTTTTTCATGCAGTTTTCTTTTTTATACCTATGAAGCATAAACACACTTCCAGCCTCTGCTGGTCCTCCCTACCCTCTCTCTCTTAATCCTTCCCGACGCCGCCCTTCCTCCCAGTCGGAAGCTTTCATCCTGCTGATAGGTAGTAAAGCCTGTGTGAAGAAGTGAGTGCTTCACCAACTTTTTTCAGTGACATAATTTGATTGATGTCTATGTTGAGAGTGGACGTGAATTACGAATAAAGCAATCCGTGGTTCTCTGGGCTGAGTCATTCTCGTGCTGCAGGATGGACAGGTGTAATGGTGTGTTGTTATTGTTGTTGTTGTCGGTGGTGGTGGTGGTGGTGCAGCACAGGGGAGGGTTCCAGAAGGCTGCTCCATAACCAAGGAATTCCTGCCTCTGTAAAGTTCTCTGATCTTACCTACTGCTATTTGTACTCCACGACATACTCCCACAAGTCAACAGTTATCTAATTATCACTGTGGGATGAACGTTCACATTAGAATGAGCAGCAGTTTTTCTTATTGAACTTTTGGTGCTGCATGAACACAGGAAGGGAAATGATGTGTTCAAATATATCTTGTTTACCGTTGGGGTTTCATGGCGTAGTGACAGTCTTGGGAACCCAGTGTGTGTGGGATGCCAGCGGTCATATCCCATACAAAATACAATAAATAAATAACGTTATGAAAATAATTCACATCATAATTCTTTAATACATACTGGCGTGAACATAAGGTGGTTAAATAGAGAAACTTTGCAAAAAAGATGGGGAAGATGGGGAAATAGACCAACTTTAAAAAAAAGAAAAAGGGCCCTCGTGGCCCAGTGGGTAGAGTGATGCACTTTGAGTTTGGCGTGAGGGAAGTGAGGGGCGCGTAGGTTCGAACCCCCCTCTCGGAACTCACAAAAACCTTGAAAGAGCATCCCTCCATCACCATGTGTGATGGAACTGCCCACGGGGAGGAGGGGAGGTGAGTGCGCAGCACCTCCCTACCCCTCCCCAGGGGAGGAAGGCACCGCCTTACCGGCCCCCGGGAGAGCAAGGGAGGTGAGTGCACAGCGCTTCCCTTCTCTCCCCTACCTAACCCTGGCAAGTCTACGGACTACCAGGCAAAAAAAAAAATAAATAAATAAATAAATAAATAAAAAAAAAAAAAAAAAATAAGGGTACTTCTCTTCTCTTCACCTAACAGCATAAAAAATATAAAGGTGAGTGCATAGCACTTCCCTTCTCTTCCAACCTACCAGGCAAAAGATAGAAAAAAAATAAAGAATTAAGGTGAGTGCATAGCACTTCCCTTGTCTCCGGCAAAAGATAGAAAAGAAAAAATAAAGAATTAAGGTGAGTGCATAGCACTTCCCTTGTCTCCTAACCTACCACGCAAAAAAAAAATAAATAAATAAAATAAAATAAATAAATAAAGATAAATAAATAAAAATAAATAAAAAACCTCCTTACCACCTCGGACCTCGGGAGAGCAAGGGAGGTGAGTGCACAGCACTTCCCTTCTCTCCCCAAGTCTACGGACTGCCAGACCAAAAAGAATAAAATATATATAGGTGTAAAAAATAATAAAAGTAATAAAAAAAAGATAAATGAAAAAATAGGTAATTAAAACAAAAACAATAAAACTCCTACTCCCCCCTCAATAAAACTGACTGAGTCTGGCAATCAACAATAAATAATAAAAATAAAACAATACCAACTGACTGACCCTGACAACCCCAAAGACCACCACCCACCTGGTAAGCACGGGAGGTGAGTGTGCAGCACCTCCCTACCCTTCCCAGTCTCCCAGTTTGACTTTGACCACCAATCTGACTCATCCTACCAACTCCAAAGAGCAACTCCAACTGTACAGACCACCACCACCACCACCCTTCTGATCTCGGCAAGGTGAGTGCGTAGCACTTCCCTGGACTGACCCTGACTGACTGACCCTGGCAACTCCAAAAACAACCAACCTGACTGACTTACAGATATGTAATCACCTAACTGACTGGCCCTGGGGAGCATGGGAGGTGAGTGTGCAGCACCTCCCTACACTTCCCAGTCTCCCAGTTTGACTTGACTCATCCTGGCAACTTCAAAGAACAACTCCAAATGTACAGACCAACAGTACCTCCTACTCTGTGTCCCACTCTGACCCTGATCCATACATCCCTACATCCTACCCTGTCCTGGCTAGGTGAGTGCGTAGCACTTCCCTAGCACCTGCCTTAAAGACCCTGGCAACCATAAAAACAACCAACCTGACTGACCTACAAATCTTACTTTAATCTGGCAACAGACCACCAAACTGACTGACTCTGGGGAGCATGGGAGGTGAGTGTGCAGCACCTCCCTACACTTCCCAGTCTCCCAGTTTGACTTTGACCACCAATGTGACTCATCCTACCAACTCCAAATGTACAGACCACCACCACCACCCCTCTGATCTTGGCAAGGTGAGTGCGTTGCACTACCCTTGACTGACTGGGCCTGACTGACTGATCCCGGCAACTCCAAAAACAACCAACCTGACTGATGTTACAAATGTAACCTGGGGAGCATGGGAGGTGAGTGTGCAGCACCTCCCTACCCTTCCCAGTCTTCCACCAACCTGACTTGAATTATGACTGGGGAGCAAGGGAGGTGAGTGTGCAGTACTCCTACTATCCCCACTCTGAATACCCTATCACCAACCAATTCAGACCACCAAAATGTCTTAGAAGAACAAGAACAGAAAGCAACTCCGTCAGAGCAAGAAGAAGCAGCAGCAGCAGCATTACCGCCATCAGAGGAAGAAAACAAGAAAAAGAAGCAAAGAAAAAGAATTACCACCACTGTTATCGGAGGAAGAAACAGCAGCGTCACCGCCATCAGAGGAAGAAACATATATATGTAAACTACGACTGGTCAAACTTTCTGTGGCACCAGGCTAAGTTCGACCTGTGATGGGTTGTGTTTAGCGACGCCTTGAGATGAGAGGGAAAAAAGTTCCAGGGGTTCATGAAAGGAAAGTACGCTAACAGGGGACTGATTGTGAAAGTGCCAGGCAAGGCTGCTGCTTCAGACATCCACACTTCAACTTCAACTATGCATGCGAGAATGTTGCTGTATTCTTCCTCCTATTCCTCCTCCTTTTTTCTTCCGCAGAAGACTGTCTTATTACTCCGTCCAAAGGCGGCAGTTCTTGTATAAGACTTGCAAACCTGTGTCCACTCATACCAACTCTCCAGAAATATATCTAATCTTCTAAAGGTCTGGCATCACGTGTTCAAGAGATTTTTGTGTATTTTTTTTATTTTATTTATGGTGGTGGTGGTGGTGGTGAAGGTGTAAATCTAGAATGAGAGTGAGCGTCTTTGTGTTTCCTCCACCGGGACGAAGAAAGAGAACAGGGATTCCTCACACTCCAGGAATTGCCTTTGTTTGTTATATATATATATATATATATATATATATATATATATATATATATATATATATATATATATATATATATATATATATATATATATATATATATATATATATATATATATATATATATATATATATATATATATATATATATATATATATATATATATATATATATATATATATATATATATATATATATATATATATATATATATATTGGCATGTTCTCATGACTCTCTACCAGTATTTATTGGTGTTTCATCTTTTTCTATCCTGCATGAGTCTGCTCCCGGGAATTCGGTATGGTAGTTGTACGGCGATAAATAATATTTCAGTGCGATCTTTGCAATATTTTCCTATATCTATGAAAGTTTTAGTTACTGTGGAGTGTGGCTCGAATATTATTATTGTTTTTTTTTAATATCAATATTTTCGTTATATTTGTCCACCACATTTTTGTTTATGTGATAAGAAAGAAAGTGACCATTTAAATCCCGAAGTTTAATTTCATTTGTATAAAGAAGTTTAAATTAGAGAGCGAAATGAAGGACTCCTTAACGTGTGGGAAGTGCCTGCCAACCTACTATGGAGGGTGTGCTGCGTAAATCATGATTGTATAGGAGCGTGATGTAACCTGTTCACACTGATACCACTTACAGACAATCCTTCAAGTACCTTGTTATTTCGTAGTAGTGGTTTAAATAATGTTTTGACTTGTTTAGGTAATCATCAGAGAGAGAGAGAGAGAGAGAGAGAGAGAGAGAGAGAGAGAGAGAGAGAGAGAGAGAGAGAGAGAGAGAGAGAGAGAGAGAGAGGGGGACAGGTAGGCAGGAAGGCAGACGGTCAAACAGACAGGCAGGGAGGCAAGCAAGCAAGCAAGCAAGCAAGCAAGCAAGCAAGCAAGCAAGGAGGCAGACAGACTAACGGGCGGGGAAAGAGGTGGATGGACATACAAAAAAGAAAGAAAGAAAGCAGGCAGACAGACAGGGTGACAGGGAAATAGTCAGGCTAACTTGAAGAGGATAGGCAGGCAAAGAAGCAGGCAGACAGGCAGGCAGGCAAAAATAGAAGGCAAGGAAGCAGACAGACAGACAGACAAATAGACAGAGGGACAGATGGATGTGCGGGCAGGCACAGACATGGACAAAGTAGTTTTAAATAGCGGCAGAAACTGGAATATTTCATTCCAATGAATATATTTTCACAATTTTTTTGTAAAATACTTTAATAAATAGTTTATCGTGCCCTGCAGTGAGTACTTAACCAAAAGTCTAACTGAATTAGTCAGTGGGATATTAATACAGCATAATGTTTGCACAATATAAACGTATGCCTCTTCCGTTACTCGTATATTCTTTCGTGATAACAATTACTGTAAGCGAAGAAAATGCATACATAGTGACCTAACTATATTTTTCTCTCATGGCCTCGTATTTACGGTATGCCATTTTTCGTGCACAATACGTAGTTGTCATTGATTTCCTAAAACTACTAAATATACCAGAAGACAGACCTACTGACCCATACTCGTAAATATTGTTCCACTCGTAATGTTACACCACACACACACACACACACACACACACACACACACACACACACACACACACACACACACACACACACACACACACACACACACACACACACACACACACAACATTAATACAAATAGATGCGCTGCAACAAAGCAACAGAGATTAGGATGCTCATTCTTACAGAGCATTATAGTGAACATGTGAGGCAGAGATAAACAGACAGACGCAGACAGACAGATTGATTTAAAACACTTAGTAACATGTACTTGTTATAAGCAATTCTAAGTGACCATTACTTTCCCGTTCATTCCCATTCATTGAAGCATTTCAGTGTTGAGACGCAAAGGTAGTGTAAGTGTTGAGGCAGCGGTGGTAGTGGCCCCTTCACCTCGCAGCGAGGCAGGAAGGGGAGGCGAGGGACACCAGCAGTGACTGGCCTGAAGGCGCCTTGCGTCCCGCCTCCTCTGTGCGACCCTCTCCCTTGATTGCCTTCATGCATCAATCGCAGCATGACTTGTGCTCCTCCTCTTCAGTCTCACTTAACTACCACCTTCATATTCTAGACACCGCTGAATGTTGGCAAGCTTTACATTTATTATTTTTGCTTCTTTTTATTTTCTTATTTGATCTTGTTATATATGTAATGGTGTTTGTTCGTTTTATTTTGTTGCAGCTGTTGTGCATATTTAACATTCTCAGCGTTTGAAGTGTGTTCTGTTTTCAGTGTTGTTTTCCATGTATCCATGTGTTCTTGCTTGGAGGAATTTGACACGTTTTATTTATGACATTTCGTGTTTTTGTTCAGTATTTATTCTTTCCTCTTTTGTTCATGTGTATGTTGTTAACTCATGCAGTAAATGATTTCTGGTGGTTCTGTTTATGATGCTTCATTTTTAGCTCTTTTTAGAATAGTGAAGCTGCATCACTTTTTTATGTGGATGTTTTGATATTTTCAGGAAAGGATGGCAGGTGGTGCCGCGGTGAACACTCCCAACACATGCAGGAGGAAAGTGAGTACCTGCTTCATTACATCATATGCCCCCTATTTTGGAATTTTTTTTTTTAATTTCAACGGAAACCTGTTGCCTGCCTTTCTCCTGTCAGCTTCCCACGAATCTGTGAAGGAAAGAAAGGATGTGCTTCCATGGTATCGTGTCAGTAGTGTTATCCATTGAAGGATTAGTTTAAACCTTTTTCCAGTGCGTTGTTTTTGTCTTCCATGTTTCTGCCTTCCTAGGGTATATATGTGAAAGAAGACAGAATGTAAATTTAGTCTATAATGTTCATTGCAACATCTTACAGGGAAAAAAGTCCTTTGAGGATTAACCGAGAATCTTTTTCAAAACTAAAATTTTTGTATTCCAGTCTTCGTGTGGTTATTTTAATGTATGCATAGAGAAAAGAAGGATACGAAATCATATGTTTTCTATAATGGTGTCATTTTTTTTGTATAAAAATTTACTTAGTGATTCAATTGAAACCTAACAATTAGCTGTCATTTTTGCGTTCGTTTTATATATATATATATATATATATATATATATATATATATATATATATATATATATATATATATATATATATATATATATATATATATATATATATATATATATATATATATATATATTTTTTTTTTTTTTTTTTTTTTTTTTTTTTTTTTTTTTTTTTTTTGTATGTACGTATATATGAGTGAAGAAAGGAAAGATGCAATTACAAAAAACTTTCCACGATAATGGGAATATTCACTTGAGGTCTTTTTTAGGTAACAAATATCAGATCTTCTAGTTTATATGTCTATTTATCCTTTGTGTGTTTTACTGTTATGTAGATTAATACTATTTTGCACGTTATGATAAAGTGTCCTTGGAAACTATTACTGTAACACATTTCATTTTGTGTGAATTTGGTTTCCACGTAAAAAAAAAAAAAAAAAAAAACTCTCCTTCTATGGAGAAAAGATATTTATATTTTCTTTGTTCAATTGGTATTGATATTATTTTTAACTCTGATTTCCCGGGAAGCGTTACCACCATGATATTTGTGACCTAACCTAAGGTAACTTTTTAGCGTCATAACCTTTGTTGCAGCTTTATTCAAGTAAAATCAAAGAGAGGAAAGCTTGTATAGTTCTGTGAAGTGTTCTTATTTGTCTCTGTGTGTGTTGATTGTCGCCTTGAAAAGTCAAGGTGACGTGGGCCTTGATGACTAGAGCCGGCCCACACTATTTGTCTCCCTTTTTTTAGAGGCTCGTCGTTGTAGATTTCTGAAAATATTAGTTTTCCTCACGTTTTTATTTTCCTTGTCAGCGAATGAAAGATAATTTATGATTTTCTTAATCATTTAGTAACGTATTTAATATCTTTGGAGGGATCATTCCCGTAGCGGAGCGAGGGGGCTCTATTTTTGTTAGCGCACATCTGTACACCCCACCGCTCCCGCCTGGCCCTGGAGGGCACAACGATGATTTGGCCAGGAGCACCTTTTGATGTCCATCGTATATAAAAGTTTCGATTTCATTTTCGGAAACACTTCTTGGTAACTTTTGAAGGCGTATCTTTGTTATTTTATTTAATTTCTTCGTCAGACTCACCTTTTTTTGCTGTATTTTGCATATTTCGATTTATCGGCATGTGGGCGAAGGTTTCTGCCTCGCAACTCGCACAACTATCGCCTCATCACTACAGATCGAGCTCGAGCGCACAAAATGTGCCAATTATTTGCCATAACTCACTTCATATACGGGAAAGGGTTGTGTGAAGAAGGTGTTGTGAGGAGTAAACATAGGAGAAATTAGTTAAATCTAGAAAGGTAGCTAGCTCAGGGAAGGTGAGAAATAGCTTAAGTATTTACCACACAAAATGTAGCAGTATTTTGAATAAAATAGACTTGCTTAGAAGAATAGTGTGTGTAGAGAAATTTGATATCATTGCTTTAACTGAAACTTGGTTAGATATGTGAGGAAAAGTATTTAATCCAGAGGTCAAGATAGATGGTTATACATTGTTCTATAAAGATAGGGAAAACAGGAGAGGAGGAGGCGTCGCGTTATACGTTAGGGACACATTACAGTGTTGTATTAACAGTAGATTTAAAACAGATAGGAAAGCAGTAGTAGTACAGCAATGTACAGTAGTGGGAGTAGTGTACAGATCACCGACCAGTACAAAGGAAATTAACACCTCACTGTGGCAGGAAATAAATAGAGCAGGCAGGTACAGTCAGGTATGTGTGGTAGGAGATTTTAATTTTAGGAATATCGACTGGAGTCTGATGGTGGGTAAGAAGGAAGCAGAATTTTTTAAGGTAATTCAGGATAATTTTTTAAAACAGGTAGTCGTAGAACCCACAAGGGGGAATAATATTCTAGATTTAATTCTTACTAACAGGGAGGAAGCAGTCACGTAGGTAGAGGTTGGAGGACAGCTAGGTAACATTGACCATAGGGAAATTAGGTACAATTTAAAATGGGAAGAAACTTTTAGAAGCAAAAACACTAGTAAAATACTTGACTTTAGGAGAGCAGAATTTGAGGAATTAAAAAGGTACCTCCAAGGAGTTGACTGGCAACGGATGCAGGGTGAGGTCAGGTCCGGGACGGAGTTGAGAGAGATAAGGCAAGATGTGAGAGGTGAGGTGAGGTGTGAGGGTGTAGGACAAGAGGAGGTAAGATGTGTTCCGAAGGGGCGGAGGAGAGAGGGAGGGGTATATGGGTGTGAGTATGGTGGAATGTCAGGTCATGCTGAAATGAGAGAGGTGAGGTCGAGGCGAGTAGATGAGGGAGTAGAGAGGATGGTAGGGGCCGAGATGAGGGAATTAGGTGAAGTAAATGTAGATGAATTGTATAAATATTTCGTAGATAAAGTTCATACAGGTCAGTTAGCATATATCCCGTATAGGGCAATAAGATCACAGAAAAATTATCCTAAATGGATGACTGCTAGATTAAAACATTATATAGGGTGGAAGAGAAGTATATATAGGACATTAAGGGCACGTGAAGAAGTTTTAAGGTCACAATATAATGAATTAGTTAGAACAGTCATGAAGTTAACGAGGAAAGCTAAGGGCAATTATGAATTAAGTGTAGCCAGCCATGTGAAGACGGACCCCAAGGAATTTTATCAGGAATAGAGGACGAAGAATAAGGATACTATAGGTCCATTAAAGGCAGCAGATGGGGAACTGGTTAGTTCTGGAGAGGAGATTAGTAAATTTCTGAATGAGTATTTTTCATCTGTCTTCACCCAGGAAAACATGCAGGATATGCCAGATAGTGAACAGATGTTTAGAGCAGATAAGAATGAGAAGCTGACAGATATCTCCATAAGTAGAGAGTTAGTGGAACAGGAGATAGATAGGCTAAAAAAAGTTCAAGACACCAGGACCAGATGAAATATATCCCAGAGTACTTAAGGAATGCAAAGAGGTTATTAGTGAGCTGTTAGTCTCTGTCTTTAGGAAATCACTTGTGTCAGGTGAGGTACCAGTAATGTGGAAGCAGGGTAATGTAGTACCCATCTTTAAGAAAGGAGATAAAACTTTAGCGTCTAACTATAGATCTGTCAGCTTAAATTCAGTTATAGGTAAAATATTAGAGTTAATAATAGCGAGGAACAATAGGGAACATTTAGACAAACATAACTTGATAAATCAATCACAGCATGGCTTCACGAAGGGGAAGTCTTGCATGACAAACTTGTTAAGTTTTTACAGTAAAGTGTACGAGGCAGTAGATAATGGTGATAGTTATGATATCTTGTATCTGGACTTTAGTAAAGCATTTGACAAGGTACCCCATGAAAGGCTCCAGAGAAAAGGTTAGGGCACATGGGATAGATGGGAAGGTGTTAGGCTGGATAGGGTCATGGCTTAGCGACAGGCGAGAAAGAATTGTAATAAACGGCTCGAAATCCGAGTGAGGTCATGTAATCAGTGGGGTGCCACAGGGATCAGTATTAGGGACATTGTTATTTCTAATATATATCAATGCCTTGGTTAGTGGAATTAGTAGTGATGTTAGTAAATTTGCGGATGACACAAAGATAGATTAATTAGATCAGAAACGGGTGCCTTCGCCTTGCAGGCAGATTTAGGATGAATGAATGGACGGACATATGGCAAATGCAATTTAATATCAATAAATGTAAAGTACTTAGCGTAGGTAGAGGAAACCCACACAGTAGGTACACATTAAACGAACAATCTCTGGTAGTTACAGGGTACGAGAAAGATTTAGGAGTTATAGTTAGCTGTGAACTCCGTCTAGGAAAACAATGCATAGAGGCTAGAAACAGGATAAATAGGGTACTAGGATTAATTTTTAGGAGTGTTAAAAGTAGAAGGCCGGAAGTAATATTAATGATATTCTTGGCGCTGGTCAGACCTCATCTAGACTACGTTGTGCAATTCTGGTCTCCACATTACAGGAAAGATATAGGTGTATTAGAATCAGTACAGAGGAGAATGACAGAAAGGATACAGGGGATGAGGAGTATTCCTTACGAGGCGAGATTGAAGTCATTAAATTTACATTCTTTAGAGAGACGTAGGTTAAGAGGGGACGTGATAGAAGTCTTTAAGTTCCCTTTCAATAGTCCAGGAGTCAAGCAATATTTTCATTCTTTCATCCCTTTCATTGGTAAACTCTGGAATTCTCTGCCTGTTTCTGTTTTTTCCCCTTCCTGTGACTAGTTGTTTTAAGAGTATTGAGGCACTTCCAGAAACATATTTAGATTTTTTATTGACTTTTAATTTTTTATCTTTTTTTTTTTTTTTTGTCTGTATATATGGAAGCGGCAACTGAAAAGATTTTTTTTTGATCCTCTGTTTGCCATTCGCCAAGAAGATATGAGAGCGTGAGTATAAATAATGGCTATATGGAAATGTAAGAATACCATTTTATACTGACTCTAAATTAAACATGTATTGCATTGTTTACTCCAGTTTACTCAAGTTGAACCGTCCGATATCTTTTGCATCTAAATGATTTTTGTGTTCAGCTATTTGAATTTTTATTTCCAAATGCAGCTCCATGTTTTTAAGAAGCACAGAGGGTTGGAGAAAGACAAATCTTTCCTGAGGCTTAATAGGTGAATGTTAATAACAGTAGTAGTAGCAATAGTAGTAGTAGTAGTAGTAGTAGTAGTAGTAATAGTACTACTACTACTACTACTACTACTACTACTACTACTACTACTACTACTACTACTAGTAGTAGTAGTAGTAGTAGTAGTAGTAGTAATTGTTGTTGTTGTTGTTGTTTTTGTTGTTGTCGTTGTTGTTGTAGTAAAGAGCAGGATTATTATCTGGAGTGACACCAATTCAGTTTTTGTATAATTTGTATTTTTTTACTATTATTCCACACCTTGTCAATCCATGCAAGGAAAAAAAAAGAAAAGCAAAAAAAGAAAACGTATATTAAAAAAGTGAGAGGCAAGACCAGCAAGTGAAACACGCCCTGCCTTCTCCATAGACTTGACGTGTTTACTGCCGCGCTTCCTGCCTGATAATTATACAGTCTTACGCTGGAGGCGCTTAATGTGGTGCATTTGTATGAAAGAATTTACTTTTTGCCTTGAATCTCTCTCTCTCTCTCTCTCTCTCTCTCTCTCTCTCTCTCTCTCTCTCTCTCTCTCTCTCTCTCTCTCTCTCTCTCTCAGCTCGAATTATGATTTTACTGAGTGGTTTAAGAACATATTCACATGTTATTCATGAGCCATCACATCCAGCACCAGGCAGGAGGAGGAGGAGGAGGAGGAGAAGGAGGAGGAGGAGGAGGAGGAGGAGGAGGAGGAGGAGGAGGAGGAGGAGGAGGAGGAGGAGGAGGAGGAGGAGAAGAAGGAGGAGGAGGAGGAGGAGGAGGAGGAGGAGGAGGAGGAGGAGGAGGAAAGAACACAAAGGAATACAAAGGAATGCAACGGAAGACCAAACCTTGAGTTACTGACGAGGCTGTTTGGATAATTATTCTACATTAACTATTATTGGGAGATACAGGATAGTACAGAAGGTTCCTCCCCACCAATCTCTCCAGCAGAAGCTGACAAGATACAGGAATTGATACCATGTGGTATAGAAAAACCACATAGAACTGGAGAGAATAGTGAGGGAAAGAGTTGTGGTCTGTCTACTTTTGTTTGTGAGGGAGAGTGTAACTGCATGATAGTTGTGTGATGTGGTGTGTGCGTAGCGCAGGTGAAGGCACAGTTTAGTTGTTGAGGGGTGGTGCAGAATCCTTGCGTTGCGCTTTCCAGGGAGGCGGCAGTCAATCAGGCCACAGCTTCGGTCACTGTGTTTGTGTACCTTCCCTTTAGGGCTGGATTCACAGGTTATCGCCTGCAACTTTGACCTCTAGTACTTAAAATCACAAAGTTGATCAATAACAGGATAATGCGGACGAAGAAAATGAGGATTACAACATGTGATTACATAGGATAACCAAAACAAACACTCCCTCAGGTCTTTACATATCGCTTTGGAATTAATTTAGATTAACTACCCTTTAGTAAAGTAAGCTAGAGCAGTGTATGACTGCCAAACCGACACGCTGTTGTGCTTGTGCTGGCGTGGGAAAACCATCGTGCTGTGTGGGAAAAACTGACGGCGTTTTGATTGGAAAGAATGAAGTGAGATTCTATTATTATTCCTATGCAAAAAAAGGAGGAGGAGAAGGAGGAGGAGGAGGGTAATAACAGCATTAGTAAAAACATCCACTTCAAACACCCCTTTGTCTGTGCCTTTGGACGCACAAATTACCTCAGAATGTTACGTCATAATGAATAAGACAAGTGAAGAAGCTTACTTCCTTTTGAATACCGTCTTTTCGGAAATGTTGATTTTTTTTCTATTTTGTAGAAAAGACAAAAAAAATATATATAATTTTTAGTAGAGTGAAAAAAATCTACAATTCACCCTAACAAGGAGGAACAGAAAAATTACGAACTATACCACCACAACCACCACTACTACTACTACTACTACTACTACTACTACTACTACTACTACTACTACTACTACTACTACTACTAATACTACTACTACCACCACTACCACCACACTTCACTCTCAACTTCTCCCATTTTCAAGAATTCCTCTCTTCTCTTCCCTTGCTCCACCATCCTTCATCCTCTCTCCCTTACGTTCCATCCTTCCTTTCGCCGACATAATGCTTGCAACAGACGCCCCTCCTCTTCCTCCCCCTCCTCCTCCAGTCCCGTAGCATTAGCAGGGCCTTGTCTCCCCTTATAAGCAGGGATGCTTAGTGGAACATGTCGAAATAGCGTTGCCTAGCCGCCGCCGAGTATAGGAGTGTATTGAGGGTGCATTATCTCGGTACAGTGGCGGTGATCGGGGAGATGGGTCGGTGAGTATGTTCAGGCGCAGATAGAGAAATGTGTTATTGGTCTGACGAATTGATTAATGAATAGGTATCTGGTTGAACAGGTAGATTTACAGATAGATGGCTGGATGGGTAAATGGTTAAATAGATCGACTGGCTGATAAATAGATTGATATATAGATGGACAGATGGATGGATAGATAGATTGATAGATACATGAATAAATGAATAGGTATATAAGTAGATATAAATATATATAGATGGGAAGATAGACAGTTCAGTAAGTAGAAAATAGATTAGATAAATAGACAGAAAGACAGATAGACATTGATAATAGTACATAGGTGGGAAAATATGTTGATAAATTCCCGTTGATTGATAAGAAGGTGGAAGTATTAGATATGGAGAGATATACAGATAAAACATCGACGAATAGGTAGGTAAGTGAAGAAACACAGGATGGTTGAAGAGCAATATACATAAACAAATAAGAAGAAAGTGGAAGTGTAAGCGATGAATCAGATAAAGAGAGAAATTAGCTGTATATTGATGGACAGAACACATAGAAATGCAACTGTAAATCATGGTAAACAAACTAAGATAAATAAAGGTATGTACTATGTTAGAAGGAAATGACATTAGAGAGTCAGCCAGCACATCAGACATTCAGAAAACAGGACAGACAAAGACACATAGACACACTGACTGATGGGTGCATATGCCAAATGAAATAGTAAACAAACATTCATATATAGAATCATTACAAATAGACAAATATCAGAAACTTTGCGGCAGACAGACTGAATTTCGCATAACGAAAATATTTGTATGTTCACGTTTAGTAACTTACACACGAGCAATGGATAAAAAAGAGAGATTTTTCATATAAACCTAGAGAAACAAAGGAAAGCAAAATATTATAAAACAAAAAAGAGACATAAAAAAAAAAATGATTCCTCCGGTGAATCAAGTTGCAGACAGAGGCGCCCACACACACACACACACACACACACACACACACACACACACACACACACACACACACACACACACACACACACACACACACACACACACACACACACACACACACACACACACACACACACACACACACACACACACACACACACACACACACACACACACTTTCCTGTCGCCAAAAATACACACAATTCTCCTGCTACTCTATGAATTACCTTACTAGAAATTAAAAATGCATATTATAAATTTTTTGTATTGTTGTGTGGATCACTGGAATTGTGTTGAAACCATGGAAAGAGAGAGAGAGAGAGAGAGAGAGAGAGAGAGAGAGAGAGAGAGAGAGAGAGAGAGAGAGAGAGAGAGAGAGAGAGAGAGAGAGAGAGAGAGAGAGAGAGAGAGAGAGAGAGAGAGATTGGATGTCTTGCAACACAATACACATGCATATATATCGTGCACATTATTCTTCCTCTTTCTTTTTTCTTTCTTGCGACATTTGGAAAAAGCAAATGTTGAGATAGTGTGTGTGTGTGTGTGTGTGTGTGTGTGTGTGTGTGTGTGTGTGTGTGTGTGTGTGTGTGTTTGTGTGTGTGTGTTTGTGTGTGAAATAATAGACAAACGGACAGACAAACAGATACATTACAATACACAAAATTGCACATAAGCTGGGGACAGAGACTCCCATCCAATCACGCACCCACCCACACAAGACAGACAGAAGGTCAAAGATATACTGATATACGTACTGACATACATTCTTCATCTCTTCGGTCAATATGAAGACGCTACACGAACTTACATATTGTACTGTGCGTCTCGAAGGAGTAACGCCGGGAGATGACAACGTCCGCCCTTTACTGCTCAGGGAAGCACAGGGACTGAGTGTGTTGCTGGCAGTTTGTTGGAGTTTTAGGATTCCCGAAGGCTGACGAAGAGTTTTAAAAGTAAGAATGTATTGGAGAGAGAGAGAGAGAGAGAGAGAGAGAGAGAGAGAGAGAGAGAGAGAGAGAGAGAGAGAGAGAGAGAGAGAGAGAGAGAGAGCACAAACATAAAATCGGAGAGAATGAAAAAGAAAGTTTATAGTAAAAAAAGAATGAAAAAAAAGCTTCAATCGTATAGACAAGTAAATGTATATATATGCTGACACACGCACACACACACACACACACACACACACACACACACACACACACACACACACACACACACACACACACACACACACACACACACACACACATTGACAGTCATAGCACCACACAAAAAAGAAAAAAAGCCAGAAAATAACAGAAAGAAGTGAAAAAAAGAAAACATTGAAAGACATAAGCCGTAGTGAACAAGTGACATTAGGAAGAGAATGTAATCTAATATTAGTAGGTGGCTGAAGTTACTCGGAGAATGACATCATGCTTAAAGGAAAGTGAGGAAAGAAAATAGTATGCTTTAACTTGGAAAAATAAACAAACTGCGGTAATGAACAAGGAAAATATGAGGAAATAAAGCACTAAAGTGGGAAAATGTGTAGCAGATTGAAAGGAAAAAAAAATGAAATTAAGTGCTAAAAATGGGTGATGCCTACTTAGAGAGAGAGAGAGAGAGAGAGAGAGAGAGAGAGAGAGAGAGAGAGAGAGAGAGAGAGAGAGAGAGAGAGAGAGAGAATGTGTCTTTCCTGTTACCTCAGATAAAAATCTATATATTTTTTACGACATTTCATTGGCGCTGAAGAACACAGACAATGAAAAAGTAAATATGACGGTTCCTTCTTTCATATTTATTTCTTATGACATTTTATGAGACAAGACTGTACTTCGGTATCCTTATGTTATATTGTTATTTTGTCTTTTTATTTATTTATTTATTCTCTGCTTATTACTTATATCTAATACATATACTTCTACTGTCCTTTGTTTTCTAACATTATTTTGTTATTTTATGCTGTTTCTTTATTGTTTACATTGCTGCACTTGAGTATAAGTTTTTTTTTTTTCTTTTTGTAAGAGGGAAAAAAGACATTTCGGATTTTATCTGTGGAAAGAAAACGTGTGTGGGATTTTTCTGAGGAACGTTATTCGTGTGTTGAGAGAGGAGGGTTTTTAAAGTTCATTAAATCT
>NC_087157.1:21241877-21264377 GCF_035594125.1 Scylla paramamosain | reverse complement strand
CATTGTTCATGTCTGAATAACGAACACGTTCACTCCGTACTGTCCGTGCTGGTATGTAGATTGTATGTGGTCGAAGTAGTCCTCCTGTCTTTCTTAGTTTCCTCTCACACTCTATGTTGTTTTTTCTGTACAACATGGTACCATTTTTCATGTGACCCTTGCCTGGAGGGATTGGGGGTGGGGGATGGAAGGACCCTTCTTCTGTGCCATCTTTTCTCTACCACTAATAGAGTAGAATAGTTACCCAAACAGACTTACAAGGACCTCTTGGTCTGTTACTGTTTGGACTTCTTTTGTATTCGTTTGGTTCCTCTTTCTGTGCTATCCTGTTTGTCTCTTCCACTAGTTAGCGTAGAGTAGTTACCCAAACAGCCCATTAAAGACCTCAGGAACTTTTGCTGTTTGGGCTTTGTTTTTATTCTCCTTCTCCTCCTCCTCCTTCTCCTCCTCCTCCTCCTCCTCCTCCTCCTCCTCCTCCTCCTCCTCCTCCTCCTCCTCCTCCTCCTCCTCCTCCTCCTCCTCCTCCTCCTCCTTCTCTCATCACATGATGAACAATTAGCTGTGAGGGGCATTGAAAACTCAAGGACCCAATCAGTGACTGTCATAGGGATTTGAGGTACCAGGGGTCACTGCTGCAGGAGTGCGGCGCTCCTTTACGAGAAGTGCACTCTTATAGGAGTCGCATGGTAGCCGGAGCCTGATTGACTGATGCCTCTCTTGAAAGCGCCAGGCACAGTATAGAGAACCCAGCAAGCCCACTTTTGTTACACTTTTTTTTTTTTTTTCAATTTTCCGCGCATGACGTCACGTTGTCGGAGATCAGGACTGCCAGATTCGCCTTTTTTAGGCCAAAACATAATTTTTTTTTTTTTTCATGCATTTGGTCTAAGCATATCTAGTTTGCCATGAATTACATTATTATTATTTTTTTTTTATTTATTTTTTTTTTAATATGTTGCTTATATATGCTCCACTTGGCCATAACAAGTTTATTTAATATGGTAAGTTTGTTCACCGCCACCTAAGACAAAACTTTTTTTTTTCAAGTTGTTGAGTGCACGTATGTTTTCCTTTCTTTTCCTTTTGTTACCATGGTTATCCTTGCAGTTTTTCCCATTTTCTCGTATTGCTATTGAATAACAATAAGGGAAAATTGGACAAATCAACTGGGTGATGATGCTGATGACGCGCGAGTCCACGGCTGAACTCTGGCGTGTTTTTTTTTTTTTTTTTTTTTCAAGCGGCTGATGTAATTTAAGGCTTCCTATCAACAGCTACCTGTGTTCATGAACAAGCCAGGAGTACGTTGATAGGGTGCTGTCTATGGTAGTACCGTATATTTTGTTATGATGAGTCATTGGTAAACTCGTTTTCCATCCCCCAAAAGCGATCGTTCTGGTTGTTTATATTTATGTCGAGTGGGAAAGAAAAATGTCTAGAGCAGTGTGATTGAACTGTAGGCCCGCGCGCCAGTTGATATAGTGTGGCCAGCGTGCACCCATTGATTAATTTTATATGAGGAAAAAAATACTTAAATGATATTCAGCAAAGGTCAAGTGTGTGGAATAATAACGATTAGCTTGTTATGACATTGCTGCTACAATAACATAATGCCTGCAGAGCGAAAGTCCTTCCCCATGGTTATGAAGTAGGGACGTAGGTATATGGTACACGTCATGAACACGGCCACTTCTTTGTGCCAAGAACGTTTTCATAATGTGTTGTTAGTATTTTTGCATTCACTCCTGAACCCACCAATCTCAGTTAGTGTACATTGCATTGGGGTCAGGTTTCAGATGAGGCGTCGGGAGCTGTATGGCCTTAGGCCTAGTTGCCTAGCACATACCGTTACAAGTAACTCTCTTCCACTGTCGGTATTCTCACACTGGAATTGAATTCTTTGAATTCGTTTCCGTTTTTTGGCCCAGGCGAAGGACTGACGAAGTACGTGGCACTTGTATACACAGATCGCCACTCCAGTAGTCCGCTATAGCCCAGTGCTCAGTACACATCGTGTAATATTTGGTAAATTCTGAAGTGGAATAATATAAACTTTGGGTTTTTTTACTGCATGTTTTTGGGTCTTTTTGTAGTGCGTTTGGCCATTTTGTCTTATTTTTTTTGTTGGCTTTGGCCTTTTTCTGCTTCAGTAATCTGGGAACCCTGAGTGTACTGCCTTCAGTTCCACCCACCACTCACTCTGCCTTAGGGCTTCATTTTAAGTTTAAGGTACATCGCATCTCTAAAGTCCATGTGCGCAGCGCTTCTTATAAAGCACTATGCAAAATGTGCTTTATTAAAATTAATTTTTCGATGTTTATTCATCAGTTTAGTTTGTCATCCATAATCAGTATTATCATTATTAGTAACATTTATAATTCCTGTGTGCACCGTTACCTAGTGAACATAAAAGAAGAAAAACACAAACCTCAACACACTTAAGAAGAAAGTATCCTACACAACACAAATAAGTAAATCTACATAAATGTTAACTTGAGCGAAAATCAAGTTGTATGGTAATAAATAAATTCTTCAAAACAAATAGATTCAGTACATAAGTAACAGAAAAAAAAAAACAGTAGGAAATATAGATGTAAATGCCAATGACACCGTGCAGAGCATAAAGAATAAAAAACAAGGTCTCCATCGTTACAAATACTGAACTATTAAAACTTACAGCTTACAAGATACGACGCGGAAATAAAAGGACACAAACCAGCTACACTACAATGATGGTGCCGATGACGATGGTGACGGTAATAATAATAATTTTAATGATAATAATAATAGTAATAATAATAATTAATAATATATAATAATAATAATAATAATAATAATAATAATAATAATAATAATAACAACAACAACAACAACAGTACCACTTCACTACGTTTCGCCTCACGCGGGGAGCAGGGGTGGGAGGGGCACAGGTCTTTCTTCTTTTTCATGCAGTTTTCTTTTTTATACCTATGAAGCATAAACACACTTCCAGCCTCCGCTGGTCCCCCCTACCCTCTCTCTCTTAATCCTTCCCGACGCCGCCCTTCCTCCCAGTCGGAAGCTTTCATCCTGCTGATAGGTAGTAAAGCCTGTGTGAAGAAGTGAGTGCTTCACCAACTTTTTTCAGTGACATAATTTGATTGATGTCTATGTTGAGAGTGGACGTGAATTACGAATAAAGCAATCCGTGGTTCTCTGGGCTGAGTCATTCTCGTGCTGCAGGATGGACAGGTGTAATGGTGTGTTGTTGTTATTGTTGTTGTTGTCTGTGGTGGTGGTGGTGGTGGTGCAGCACAGGGGAGGGTTCCAGAAGGCTGCTTCATAACCAAGGAATTCCTGCCTCTGTAAAGTTCTCTGATCTTACCTACTGCTATTTGTACTCCACGACATACTCCCACAAGTCAACAGTTATCTAATTATCACTGTGGGATGAACGTTCACATTAGAATGAGCAGCAGTTTTTCTTATTGAACTTTTGGTGCTGCATGAACACAGGAAGGGAAATGATGTGTTCAAATATATCTTGTTTACCGTTGGGGTTTCATGGCGTAGTGACAGTCTTGGGAACCCAGTGTGTGTGGGATGCCAGCGGTCATATCCCATACAAAATACAATAAATAAATAACGTTATGAAACTAATTCACATCATAATTCTTTAATACATACTGGCGTGAACATAAGGTGGTTAAATAGAGCAACTTTACAAAAAAGATGGGGAAGATGGGGAAATAGACCAACTTTAAAAAAAAGAAAAAGGGCCCTCGTGGCCCAGTGGGTAGAGTGATGCACTTTGAGTTTGGCGTGAGGGAAGTGAGGGGCGCGTAGGTTCGAACCCCCCTCTCGGAACTCACAAAAACCTTGAAAGAGCATCCCTTCATCACCATGTGTGATGGAACTGCCCACGGGGAGGAGGGGAGGTGAGTGCGCAGCACCTCCCTACCCCTCCCCAGGGGAGGAAGGCACCGCCTTACCGGCCCCCGGGAGAGCAAGGGAGGTGAGTGCACAGCGCTTCCCTTCTCTCCCCTACCTAACCCTGGCAAGTCTACGGACTACCAGGCAAAAAATAATAAAAATAAAAAAAAAATAAAAATAAATAAATAAATAAAAAATAAATAAATAAAGATAAGTGCATAGCACTTCTCTTCTCTCCACCTAACAGAATAAAAAATATAAAGGTGAGTGCATAGCACTTCCCTTCTCTTCCAACCTACCAGGCAAAAGATAGAAAAAAAAAAATAAAGAATTAAGGTGAGTGCATAGCACTTCCCTTGTCTCCTAACCTACCACGCAAAAAAAAAAAATAAATAAAATAAAATAAATAAATAAATAAAGATAAATAAATAAATAAATAAAAATAAATAAAAACCTCCTTACCACCTCGGACCTCGGGAGAGCAAGGGAGGTGAGTGCACAGCACTTCCCTTCTCTCCCCAAGTCTACGGACTGCCAGACCAAAAAGAATAAAATATATATAGGTATAAAAGATAATAAAAGTAATAAAAAAAAGATAAATGAAAAAATAAGTAAATAAAACAAAAACAATAAAACTCCTACTCCCCCCTCAATAAAATTGACTGAGTCTGGCAATCAACAATAAATAATAAAAATAAAACAATACCAACTGACTGACCCTGACAACCCCAAAGACCACCACCCACCTGGGAAGCACGGGAGGTGAGTGTGCAGCACCTCCCTACCCTTCCCAGTCTCCCAGTTTGACTTTGACCACCAATCTGACTCATCCTACCAACTCCAAAGAGCAACTCCAACTGTACAGACCACCACCACCACCACCCTTCTGATCTCGGCAAGGTGAGTGTGTAGCACTTCCCTGGACTGACCCTGACTGACTGACCCTGGCAACTCCAAAAACAACCAACCTGACTGACTTACAGATATGTAATCACCTAACTGACTGGCCCTGGGGAGCATGGGAGGTGAGTGTGCAGCACCTCCCTACACTTCCCAGTCTCCCAGTTTGACCTGACTCATCCTGGCAACTTCAAAGAACAACTCCAAATGTACAGACCAACAGTACCTCCTACTCTGTGTCCCACTCTGACCCTGATCCATACATCCCTACATCCTACCCTGTCCTGGCTAGGTGAGTGCGTAGCACTTCCCTACCACCTGCCTCACTGACCCTGGCAACCATAAAAACAACCAACCTGACTGACCTACAAATCTTACTGTAATCTGGCAACAGACCACCAAACTGACTGACTCTGGGGAGCATGGGAGGTGAGTGTGCAGCACCTCCCTACCCTTCCCAGTCTCCCAGTTTGGCTTTGACCACCAATGTGACTCATCCTACCAACTCCAAATGTACAGACCACCACCACCACCCCTCTGATCTTGGCAAGGTTAGTGCTTAGCACTTCCCTTGACTGAGTGGGCCTGACTGACTGACCCCCGCAACTCCAAAAACAACAAATGTTACAAATGTAACCTGGGGAGCATGGGAGGTGAGTGTGCAGCACCTCCCTACCCTTCCCTACCCTTCCCAAAATAAATGAAAAATAAAAAATAAATAAAAACAAAAATAAATAAAGTAAATACAATAAAACTTCTGCTTCCCCCTCAATAAAATGACTGAGTCTGGCAATCAACAATAAATAATAAAAATAAAACAATACCAACCTGACTGACCCTGACAACTCCAAAGACCAGCACCCCACTTGGGAAGCACGGGAGGTGAGTGTGCAGCACCTCCCTACCCTTCCCAGCCTTCTAGTTTGACTTTGATCCCCAATCTGACTCATCCTAGGAACTCTAATTGTACCGACCACCACCAGTACTCCCCACCCTGGCAACTGATCCTGGCAAGGTGAGTGCGTAGCACTTCCCGTGACTCATCCTGGTAACTCCAAAGACCCACCATCCTGACCGCCCCTGGGAAGCACGGGAGGTGAGTGTGCAGCACCTCCCTACACTTCCCAGTCTCCCAGTTTGACTTTGACCACCAATGTGACTCATCCTACCAACTCCAAATGTACACACCATCACCACCACCCCTCTGATCTTGGCAAGGTGAGTGCGTAGCACTACCCTTGACTGACGGGGCCTGACTGACTGATCCCGGCAACTCCAAAAACAACCAACCTGACTGATGTTACAAATGTAACCTGGGGAGCATGGGAGGTGAGTGTGCAGCACCTCCCTACCCTTCCCAGTCTTCCACCAACCTGACTTGAATTTTGACTGGGGAGCAAGGGAGGTGAGTGTGCAGTACTCCTACTATCCCCACTCTGAATACCCTATCACCAACCAATTCAGACCACCAAACTGTCTTAGAAGAACAAGAACAGAAAGCAACGCCATCAGAGGAAGAAGAAGCAGCAGCAGCAGCATTATCGCCATCAGAGGAAGAAAACAAGAAAAAGAAGCAAAGAAAAAGAATTACCACCACTGTTATCGGAGGAAGAAACAGCAGCGTCACCGCCATCAGAGGAAGAAACATATATATGCAAACTACGACTGGTCAAACTTTCTGTGGCACCAGGCTAAGTTCGACCTGTGATGGGCTGTGTTTAGCGACGCCTTGAGATGAGAGGGAAAAAAGTTCCAGGGGTTCATGAAAGGAAAGTACGTTAACAGGGGACTGATTGTGAAAGTGCCAGGCAAGGCTGCTGCTTCAGACATCCACACTTCAACTTCAACTATGCATGCGAGAATGTTGCTGTATTCTTCCTCCTATTCCTCCTCCTTTTTTTCTTCCGCAGAAGACTGTCTTATTACTCCGTCCAAAGGCGGCAGTTCTTGTATAAGACTTGCAAACCTGTGTCCACTCATCCCAACTATCCAGAAATATATCTAATCTTCTAAAGGTCTGGCATCACGTGTTCAAGAGATTTATGTGTATTTTTTTTATTTTATTTATGGTGGTGGTGGTGGTGGTGAAGGTGTAAATCTAGAATGAGAGTGAGCGTCTTTGTGTTTCCTCCACCGGGACGAAGAAAGAGAACAGGGATTCCTCATACTCCAGGAATTGCCTTTGTTTCCAGAAAACATTGAATAGTAAAGAAAAATTATTATTTGCTAGTTTTATCAAACTTTCTGTGGCACCAGGCTAAGTTTGACCTGTGATGGGCTGTGTTTAGAGATATCGCAATTTTTCACACTTGAGAGTATATTTCACTCTTATAATGAACGTACAAACTACAGCAGGAAACCAAAATAATGCTAAAAATGGAAGCATGGATTAAAGGATGCCAAATGTATAAAGACATTAATAGTTTTAAATACTGAAGGAAAGACGGTAATTGTATTTCTTGCTACACATTTATATTTAACAAGTGAAGACAGACGTAGGTTGAAAACCAGCCCGGGAAGGAATGTCTGGCGCGTGGCGCTCCTCAAGGCGTCTTGCCTCGCCGGCACAACAATACATAAAGGACTGAGATGTGAATTAACACTGAAAGAACACTGGCCGGTGAGGTGCTCCTGCAGGGCCGAGGTGGACAGGTGTTTGTCCAGGATGCCTCGTGTTACTTCTCACCGCGTGTTTTATCTGTTGGAGACTATTACACTTAATATGCTGCTGTTGCTGCTGCTGCTGCTGCTGGTGCTGCTGAAGCTGGTGCTGCTGCTGCTGTTGCCCTCGCTGATCTTGCTGCTCTTGTTGGTATTGCTGCTTTTACTTCCTTCAACAATAACTACCAGAACAACTGCTTCTGCTGCTGCTGCTGCTGCTACTACTACTACTACTACTACTACTACTACTACTACTACTACTACTACTACTACTACTACTACTACTACTACTGCTGCTGCTGCTGCTGCTGCTGCTGCTGCTGCTGCTGCTGCTGCAAACATAGTGACCTAACTATATTTTTCTATCATGGCCTCGTATTTACGGTATGCCATTTTTCGTGCACAATACGTAGTTGTCATTGATTTCCTAAAACTACTAAATATACCAGAAGACAGACCTACTGACCCATTCTCGTAAATATTGTTTCACTCGTAATGTTACACCACACACACAAAAAAAAAAAAAAACACACACACACACAACATTAATACAAATAGATGCGCAGCAACAAAACAGCAGAGATTGGGATGCTCATTCTTACAGAGCATTATAGTGAACATGTCAGGCAGAGATAAACAGACAGACGCAGACAGACAGATTGATTTACAACACTTAGTAACATGTACTTGTTATAAGCAATTCTAAGTGACCATTACTTTCCCGTTCATTCCCATTCATTGAAGCATTTCAGTGTTGAGACACAAAGGTAGTGTAAGTGTTGAGGCAGCGGTGGTAGTGGCCCCTTGACCTCGCAGCGAGGCAGGAAGGGGAGGCGAGGGACACCAGCAGTGACTGGCCTGAAGGCGCCTTGCGTCCCGCCTCCTCTGTGCGACCCTCTCCCTTGATTGCCTTCATGCATCAATCGCAGCATGACTTGTGCTCCTCCTCTTCAGTCTCACTTAACTACCACCTTCATATTCTAGACACCGCTGAATGTTGGCAAGCTTTACATTTATTATTTTTGCTTCTTTTTATTTTCTTATTTGATCTTGTTATATATGTAATGGTGTTTGTTCGTTTTATTTTGTTGCAGCTGTTGTGCATATTTAACATTTTCAGCGTTTGAAGTGTGTTCTGTTTTCAGTGTTGTTTTCCATGTATCCATGTGTTCTTGCTTGGAGGAATTTGACACGTTTTATTTATGACATTTCGTGTTTTTGTTCAGTATTTATTCTTTCCTCTTTTGTTCATGTGTATGTTGTTAACTCATGCAGTAAATGATTTCTGGTGGTTCTGTTTATGATGCTTCATTTTTAGCTCTTTTTAGAATAGTGAAGCTGCATCACTTTTTTATGTGGATGTTTTGATATTTTCAGGAAAGGATGGCAGGTGGTGCCGCGGTGAACACTCCCAACACATGCAGGAGGAAAGTGAGTACCTGCTTCATTACATCATATGCCCCCTATTTTGGAATTTTTTTTTTTATTTCAACGGAAACCTGTTGCCTGCCTTTCTCCTGTCAGCTTCCCACGAATCTGTGAAGGAAAGAAAGGATGTGCTTCCATGGTATCGTGTCAGTAGTGTTATCCATTGAAGGATTAGTTTAAACCTTTTTCCAGTGCGTTGTTTTTGTCTTCCATGTTTCTGCCTTCCTAGGGTATATATGTGAAAGAAGACAGAATGTAAATTTAGTCTATAATGTTCATTGCAACATCTTACAGGGAAAAAAGTCCTTTGAGGATTAACCGAGAATCTTTTTCAAAACTAAAATTTTTGTATTCCAGTCTTCGTGTGGTTATTTTAATGTATGCATAGAGAAAAGAAGGATACGAAATCATATGTTTTCTATAATGGTGTCATTTTTTTTGTATAAAAATTTACTTAGTGATTCAATTGAAACCTAACAATTAGCTGTCATTTTTGCGTTCGTTATATATATATATATATATATATATATATATATATATATATATATATATATATATATATATATATATATATATATATATATATATATATATATATATATATATATATATATATATATATATATATATATATATATATATATATATATATATATATATATATATATATATGTAATAATATATATATGTATATATATATATATATATATATATATATATATATATATATATATATATATATATATATATATATATATATATATATATATAGGAGGAGGCAGTAGACACCTGCCGAAACGATAATTACTCCCAGTGAGGTCTAAAGCACTGTTCAGGGGGTGCTGTGAACTTATCATTAAACCCAGCTGTGACCTCACTGAACGTTTCCCTTTGTGTCTCACAACACAAGGGGGTAGTCACAGCCTGCCCTCTAAAGACAACTCTCTTCCTCCACACAAAACTACAAGCACCTAATAACACACACACCCTTCACTCCAAAAATTTTAAAATCATGGCGACTCCTACACCAGCCTCGGAGTCCCCATCTGGGGAGGGGACCATAAATGTCCCCAGGTCGGACTGCCTTTCCGTCGACGACCCTAAGTGTCTTGAGACCCCCCTCAACTTTTTCTTCATTAACTTCTGCAACATTCGCGGTCTAAGATCTAATTTTCAATCTGTAGAACACCACCTCTCCTCTTCTAAACCTCATCTTCTTTTCCTCACTGAAACTCAGGTGTCTGAGGCAACTGACAGTAGCCCCTTTTCTGTTCCCTCCTACTTTCTCTATCCTCATTTTTTATCCAAAGCTGGATGCTGCGTTTATGTGCGCAATGACTTAACCTGCTCTCGTGCCCACGCTCTTGAATCTTCCGAGTTTTCCACCATCTGGCTACGACTACAGAGTCATTCTCATACTAAATTTATCTGTGCTGTATACCTCTCTCCTAACTCCTCTGACTATAAGAAATTCTTTGACTACTTAACTTCCAAAGTGGAGCACATTCTGACCCTCTTCCCTTTTGCAGAGATCTCCATTCTTGGAGACTTCAATGTTCACCACCAGCTTTGGCTTTCCTCTCCCTTCACTGACCATCCTGGTGAACTAGCCTACAACTTTGCTATCCTCCATGACCTAGAGCAATTGGTGCAACACCCTACTCGTATTCCTGACCGTCTTGGAGATACGCCCAACATTCTTGACCTTTTCCTGACCTCTAATCCTTCTGCTTATGCTGTCACCCTTTCTTCTCCGTTGGGCTCCTCCGATCACAATCTCATATCTTTATCTTGTCCTATCACTCCAATCCCTCCTCAGGATCCCCCTAAGCGAAGGTGCCTCTGGCGTTTTGCCTCTGCTAGTTGGGGGGACCTGAGGCGGTATTTTTCTGATTTTCCTTGGAATGACTACTGCTTCCGTGTCAGAGACCCGTCTTTGTGTGCTGAGCGCATAACAGAGGTGATAGTGTCTGGCATGGAGGCGTACATTCCTCACTCTTTTTCTCGTCCTAAACCTTCTAAACCTTGGTTTAACACAGCTTGTTCTCGTGCTATACATGATAGAGAGGTGGCCCACAAAAGGTACTTAAGCCTTCCTTCACCAGAATCTCATGCACTTTATATTTCTGCCCGGAACCATGCCAAGTCTGTTCTCCAACTAGCCAAAAACTCCTTCATTAACAGAAAATGTCAAAACCTTTCAAGATCTAACTCCCCTCGTGATTTCTGGCATCTAGCCAAAAATATCTCCAATAACTTTGCTTCTTCTTCTTTCCCTCCTCTACTTCAACCAGATGGCACCACTGCTATCACATCTATTTCTAAAGCTGAACTCTTTGCTCAAACCTTTGCTAAAAACTCTACCTTGGACGATTCTGGGCTTGTTCCTCCCTCTCCTCCACCCTCTGACTACTTCATGCCTCGTATTAAAATTCTTCGTAATGATGTTTTCCATGCCCTCGCTGGCCTAAACCCTCAGAAGGCTTATGGACCTGATGGGGTCCCTCCTATTGTTCTCCCAAACTGTGCCTCCGTGCTTGCACCTTGCCTAGTCAAACTCTTTCAGCTCTGTCTGTCAACATCTACCTTTCCTTCTTGCTGGAAGTTTGCCTACATTCAACCTGTTCCTAAAAAGGGTGACCGCTCTAATCCCTCAAACTACCGTCCTATTGCTTTAATTTCCTGCTTATCTAAAGTTTTTGAATCTATCCTCAACAGGAAGATTCTTAAACATCTATCACTTCACAACCTTCTATCTGATCGCCAGTATGGGTTCCGTCAAGGCCGCTCTACTGGTGATCTTCTGGCTTTCCTTACTGAGTCTTGGTCATCCTCTTTTAGAGACTTTGGTGAAACTTTTGCTGTTGCCTTGGACATATCAAAAGCCTTTGATAGAGTCTGGCACAAAGCTTTGATTTCCAAACTACCCTCCTACGGTTTCTATCCTTCTCTCTGTAACTTCATCTCAAGTTTCCTTTCTGACCGTTCTATTGCTGCTGTGGTAGACGGTCACTGTTCTTCTCCTAAATCTATTAACAGTGGTGTTCCTCAGGGTTCTGTCCTGTCACCCACTCTCTTCTTATTATTCATTAATGATCTTCTAAACCAAACTTCTTGTCCTATCCACTCCTATGCTGATGATACCACCCTGCACTTTTCCACGTCTTTTCATAGACGTCCAACCCTTCAGGAGGTAAACATATCACGCAGGGAAGCCACAGAACGCCTGACTTCTGATCTTTCTAAAATTTCTGATTGGGGCAGAGCAAACTTGGTATTGTTCAATGCCTCAAAAACTCAATTCCTCCATCTATCAACTCGACACAATCTTCCAGACAACTATCCCCTCTTCTTCAATGACACTCAACTATCCCCCTCTTCTACACTGAACATCCTTGGTCTGTCCTTTACTTATAATCTGAACTGGAAACTTCACATCTCATCTCTAGCTAAAACAGCTTCTATGAAGTTAGGTGTTCTGAGACGTCTCCGCCAGTTTTTCTCACCCCCCCAGCTGCTAACTCTGTACAAGGGCCTTATCCGTCCATGTATGGAGTATGCTTCACATGTCTGGGGGGGTTCCACTCATACTGCTGTTCTAGACAGGGTGGAATCAAAAGCTTTTCGTCTCATCAACTCCTCTCCTCTAACTGACTGTCTTCAGCCTCTCTCTCACCGCCGCAATGTTGCATCTCTAGCTGTCTTCTACCGCTATTTTCATGCTAACTGCTCTTCTGATCTTGCTAACTGCATGCCTCCCCTCCTTCCGCGGCCTCGCTGCACAAGACTTTCATCTTTCTCTCACTCCTATTCTGTCCACCTCTCTAACGCAAGAGTTAACCAGTATTCTCAATCATTCATCCCTTTCTCTGGTAAACTCTGGAATTCCTTGCCTGCTTCTGTATTTCCACCTTCCTATGACTTGAATTCCTTCAAGAGGGAGGTTTCAAGACACTTATCCACCAATTTTTGACCACTGCTTTGACCCTTTTAGGGACTGGCATTTCAGTGGGCATTTTTTTTTATTAGATTTTTGTTGCCCTTGGCCAGTATCCTTCCTACATATATATATATATATATATATATATATATATATATATATATATATATATATATATATATATATATATATATATATATATATATATATATATATATATATATATATATATATATATATATATATTTGTATGTACGAATATATGAGTGAAGAAAGGAAAGATGCAATTACAAAAAACTTTCCACAATAATGGGAATATTCACTTGAGGTCTTTTTTAAGGTAAGAAATATCAGATCTAGTTTATATGTCTATTTATCCTTTACTGTGTTTTACCGTTATGTAGATTAATAATATTTTGCACGTTATGAAAGAGTGTCCTTGGAAACTATTACTGTAACGCATATCATTTAGTGTGAATTTGGTTTCCACATAAAAAAAAAAAACTTTCCTTCTATGGAGAAAAGATATTTATATTTTCTTTGTTCAATTGGTATTGATATTATTTTTAACTCTGATTTCCCGGGAAGCGTTACCACCATGATATTTGTGACCTAACCTAAGGTAACTTTTTAGCGTCATAACCTTTGTTGCAGCTTCCTACATACAAAAAAATAAATAAATAAATAAAAAAAAATAAAAGTTTCGATTTCATTTTCGGAAACACTTCTTGGTAACTTTTGAAGGCGTATCTTTGTTATTTTATTTAATTTCTTCGTGAGACTCACCTTTTTTTGCTGTATTTTGCATATTTCGATTTATCGGCATGTGGGCGAAGGTTTCTGCCTCGCAACTCGCACAACTATCGCCTCATCACTACAGATCGAGCTCGAGCGCACAAAATGCGCCAATTATTTGCCATAACTCACTTCATATACGGGAAAGGGTTGTGGGAAGAAGGTGTTGTGAGGAGTAAACATAGGAGAAATTAGTTAAATCTAGAAAGGTAGCTAGCTCAGGGAAGGTGAGAAATAGCTTAAGTATTTACCACACAAAATGTAGCAGTATTTTGAATAAAATAGACTTGCTTAGAAGAATAGTGTGTGTAGAGAAATTTGATATCATTGCTTTAACTGAAACTTGGCTAGATATGTGAGGAAAAGTATTTAATCCAGAGGTTAAGATAGATGGTTATACATTGTTCTATAAAGATATGGAAAACAGGAGAGGAGGAGACGTCGCGTTATACGTTAGGAACACATTACAGTGTTGTATTAACAGTAGATTTAAAACAGATAACAAAGCAGTAGTAGTACAGTAGTGTACAGTAGTGGGAGTAGTGTACAGATCACCGACCAGTACAAAGGAAATTAACACCTCACTATGGCAGGAAATAAATAGAGCAGGCAGGTACAGTCAGGTATGTGTGGTAGGAGATTTTAATTTTAGGAATATCGACTGGAGTCTGATGGTGGGCAACAAGGAAGCAGAATTTCTTAAGGTAATTCAGGATAATTTCTCAAAACAGGTAGTCGTAGAACCCACAAGGGGGAATGATATTCTAGATTTAATTCTTACTAACAGGGAGGAAGCAGTCACGCAGGTAGAGGTTGGAGGACAGCTAGGTAACAGTGACCATAAGGGAATTAGATACAATTTAAAATGGGAAGAAACTTTTAGAAGCAAAAACACTAGTAAAATACCTGACTTTAGGAGAGCAGATTTTGAGGAATTAAAAAGTTACCTCCAAGGAGTTGACTGGCAACGGATGCAGGGTGAGGTCAGGTCCGGGACGGAGTTGAGAGAGATAAGGCAAGATGTGAGAGGTGAGGTGAGGTGTGAGGGTGTAGGACAAGAGGAGGTAAGATGTGTTCCGAAGGGGCGGAGGAGAGAGGGAGGGGTATATGGGTGTGAGTATGGTGGAATGTCAGGTCATGCTGAAATGAGAGAGGTGAGGTCGAGGCGAGTAGATGAGGGAGTAGAGAGGATGGTAGGGGCCGAGATGAGGGAATTAGGTGAAGTAAATGTAGATGAATTGTATAAATATTTCGTAGATAAAGTTCATACAGGTCAGTTAGCATATATCCCGTATAGGGCAATAAGATCACAGAAAAATTATCCTAAATGGATGACTGCTAGATTAAAACATTATATAGGGTGGAAGAGAAGTATATATAGGACATTAAGGGCAGGTGAAGAAGTTTTAAGGTCACAATATAATGAATTAGTTAGAACAGTCATGAAGTTAACGAGGAAAGCTAAGGGCAATTATGAATTAAGTGTAGCCAGGCATGTGAAGACGGATCCCAAGGGATTTTATCAGGAATAGAGGACGAAGAATAAAGATACTATAGGTCCATTAAAGGCATCAGATGGGGAGCTGGTTAGTTCTGGAGAGGAGATTAGTAAATTTCTGAATGAGTATTTTTTATCTGTCTTCACCCAGGAAAACATGCAGGATATGCCAGATAGTGAACAGATGTTTAGAGCAGATGAGAATGAGAAGCTGACAGATATTTCCATAAGTAGAGAGATAGTGGAACAGGAGATAGATAGGCTAAAAAAGTTCAAGACACCAGGACCTGATGAAATATATCCCAGAATACTTAAGGAATGCAAAGAGGTTATTAGTGAGCCGTTAGTTTCTGTCTTTTGGAAATCACTTGAGTCAGGTGAGGTACCAGTAATGTGGAGGCAGGCTAATGTAGTACCCATCTTTAAGAAAGGAGATAAAACTTTAGCGTCTAACTATAGATCTGTCAGCTTAAATTCAGTTATAGGTAAAATATTAGAGTTAATAAGAGCGAGGAACATTAGGGAACATTTAGACAAATATAACTTGATAAATCAATCACAGCATGGCTTCACGAAGGGGAAGTCTTGCATGACAAACTTGTTAAGTTTTTACAGTAAAGTGTACGAGGCAGTAGATAATGGTGATAGTTATGATATCTTGTATCTGGACTTTAGTAAAGCATTTGACAAGGTACCCCATGAAAGGCTCCTGAGAAAGGTTAGGGCACACGGGATAGATGGGAAGGTGTTAGGCTGGATAGGGTCATGGCTTAGCGACAGGCGAGAAAGAATTGTAATAAACGGCTCGAAATCCGAGTGAGGTCATGTAATCAGTGGGGTGCCACAGGGATCAGTATTAGGGACATTGTTATTTCTAATATATATCAATGACTTGGTTAGTGGAATTAGTAGTGATGTTAGTAAATTTGCGGATGACACAAAGATAGATTAATTAGATCAGAAACGGGTGCCTTCGCCTTGCAGGCAGATTTAGGATGAATGAATGGACGGACCTATGGCAAATGCAATTTAATATCAATAAATGCAAAGTAGTTAGCGTAGGTAGAGGAAACCCACACAGTAGGTACACATTAAACGAACAATCTCTGGTAGTTACAGGGTACGAGAAAGATTTAGGAATTATAGTTAGCTCTGAACTCCGTCTAGGAAAACAATGCATAGGGGCTAGAAATAGGACAAATAGGGTACTAGGATTCATTTTTAGGAGTGTTAAAAGTAGAAGGCCGGAAGTAATATTAATGATATTCTTGTCGCTGGTCAGACCTCATCTAGACTACGTTGTGCAATTCTGGTCCTTACATTACAGGAAAGATATAGGTCTATTAGAATCAGTACAGAGGAGAATGACAGAAAGGATACAGGGGATGAGGAGTATTCCTTACGAGGCGAGATTGAAGTCATTAAATTTACATTCTTTAGAGAGACGTAGGTTAAGAGGGGACGTGATAGAAGTCTTTAAGTGGTATAAGGGTTATAACAAGGGGGATGTAAGCAAAATTCTTTGGATCAGCATGCAGGGTAGAACAAGAAATAACAGGTTCAAGCTTGGAAAATTTAAGTTTAGGAAGGAGAATGTAAAAATTGGCTCTCGAATAGAGTGGTAGATGAGTGGAACTGACTCATTAATCATGTTGTTAGTGCTAGGACATTAGAGAGCTTTAAGAGAAGATTAGACAGGTTTATGGATGGGGAAAATAGATGGAAATAGGTAGGTATATTTCATAAAGGGACTGCCACGTGTAAGCCTGGTCACTTCTTGCAGCTTCCTTTATTTCTTATGTTCTTATGATAGCCACTTCATATTTACCGGTGAGTGAAGGGGACGGAGCAGTTTTTGTAGCGCAGTGTACGTCCTTCCATTTTTAGGTTGACATTTAAGTGAAGCCTGTCATGCTTGCCTATGTTTTTCCATGTGCATGTAAGGTAAGGCTGCTTGGCAAAGTGTCTGACTCACTGCAGACACTTGCTTTATGCTGTACTGTAATAAACAAGTAATTTCTCAATGTAAAGGAAACAGTGAGTCACAAAAGTGCCTCTCAATACGATGTGGTAATGAAAAGCAGAATATGAAATAAATAGATAGTAAATAAGTGAATAAATAAATAAATAAATAAATAAATAAATAAATAAATAAATGGACGAATTAATGCATACCTTGGAGAACATTTCATACCTGCTGAGCTTACCATAGCAAATACACTGATATGATGACAAATACACTGATATGCTACAAAAAATGCACACAAGTATATGAAGATGGAAAAAAATGTGGGAAGTCTGTCTTGTGTTGTTATTTCTATGGTTACTGCTCTTCAGAATTTGCCATCAGCATGCGTCTCTCCTTCCCCACGCTGACGCTACACAAGACTTTCACCTTTATTCCGTTCCCTTTCAACAGTCCAGGAGTCAAGCAATATCTTCATTCTTTCATCCCTTTCATTGGTAAAATTCTGGAATTCTCTGCCTGTTTCTGTTTTTTCCCCTTCCTGTGACTAGTTGTTTTAAGAGTATTGAGGCACTTCCAGAAACATATTTAGTTTTTTTATTGACTTTTAATTTTTTTTATTTTTTTGTCTGTATGTATGGAAACGGCAACTGAAAAGATTTTTTTTTTTTTTTTGTTCCTCTGTTTGCCATTCGCCAAGAAGATATGAGAGCGTGAGTATAAATAGTGGCTATATGCAAATGTAAGAATACCATTTTATACTTACTCTAAATTAAACATGTATTGCATTGTTTACTCCAGTTTACTCAAGTTGAACCGTCCAATATCTTTTGCATCTAAATGATTTTTGTGTTCAGCTATTTGAGTTTTTATTTCCAAATGCAGCTCCATGTTTTTAAGAAGCACAGAGGGTTGGAGAAAGACAAATCTTTCCTGAGTCTTAATAGGTGAATGTTAATAACAGTAGTAGTAGCAATAGTAGTAGTAGTAGTAGTAGTAGTAGTAGTAGTAGTAGTAGTAGTAGTAGTAGTTGTTGTTGTTGTTGTTGTTGTTGTTGTAAAGAGCAGGATTATCATCTGTAGTGACACCAATTCAGTTTTTGTATATTTGTATTTTCTTACTATTATTCCACACCTTGTCAATCCACGCAACGAAAAAAAAAGAAAAGAAAAAAAAGAACATATTAAAAAAGTGAGAGGCAAGACCAGCAAGTGAAACACGCCCTGCCTTCTCCATAGACTTGACGTGTTTACTGCCGCGCTTCCTGCCTGATAATTATACAGTCTTACGCTGGAGGCGCTTAATGTGGTGCATTTGTATGAAAGGATTTACTTTTTGCCATGAATATCTCTCTCTCTCTCTCTCTCTCTCTCTCTCTCTCTCTCTCTCTCTCTCTCTCTCTCTCTCTCTCTCTCTCTCTCTCTCTCTCTCTCTCTCTCTCTCTCTCTCTCTCTCTCTCTCTCTCTCTCTCTCTCTCTCTCTCTCTGTGACGCGCAACAGTGTGGGTGTCGTGAGCATAGCAAACGGCCAAATGTGCGGCGACTAGCCAGTGTTTGCGTGCGCTGCGTGGGGCGTGCAGTTTGGATGTCAAAGAGGAATGCAAATGGTCGGAATAAGGCGGAGGAGGAGTAGGAGCAGTAGGAGGAGGAGGAGGAGGCGTAGCGTAGCGTGGTCTGGATGGCGTGCAGGATTATGTGACGCTCAGAGGCAGCTTCCCTACACTGTAAGCTTCTATTAGAGTGAGCCACGTGACGGGGTGCGCTCTCAGGGTGATTGCTTGTATTCTATGTAGCCTGGCGGGGCTGTGGCACTCCCTGCAGGTTATTGGCTCAGGAGGGTGAGGTAATGTCGGATGTTAGTGTGGTACTCTGCTGTGGGTGATGGGTTGTTTGTAATGATACAGCGCCTAAAGTTTGTTAAAGTGATGCAGGTTGGAGAGCATAAATACAGTGACATCATCACCACTATAGTCTCTCCCTTTACGCTGCAACGGAATGATGTAGTAGTGGTGATGTAGTCTGGGACAATGATGTACACTAGAAAAAATAGATAAAGATCCCAGTAATATCAACAGTTCCATTCTCGTGAAAGGTTTAGTGTTCCTCCATTATTTTCTTCTTCTTCAGCATTTCCACTTTATGTTCACTTAACTTGACAAGTGTGTTCCTCGTGTGTCCGTAGGCGAAAAAAAAGGGTCATTTTACACTCCTTCATATCTTGATTTATACAACTTTTTTTTTTTTAATGATGTACTCTGTAAAACACTATTCTCTTTTTTGTCTGCCGTCTTTTTGCTATTATGTGTTTTCTAGCGACAAGCAGGTTTGCCCAGAAAAGAAAAGAAAAAATCATACTGTTATTATATTCCTCACACAGAGGACAATTTTTAACAATAAATAGGGCTAAACTTCAGCCTCACCTCCGCCATCTCCTTTTAATTTGTCTGAAGAAAGGATAAAAATTTAAGTTGTTTTCCATATTTTCATTGATAGAAACCATTTTTTGTCTTTAATAATGTAGAGCATTAAAATATAGCCTCACCTCTAATCCTTTTTGCCGTGATATCTTTTGCCCCTACACGCTGGTATGGTCCGCCTGGCCCTCTTGCCCGGCCCCTTCCCCCTGACAGACCCGCGTGTGGCCGTGAAGTGTGGCTCCCCAAGTGGTCATCCAATATTGCTCTTAAAAATGGTCCCGTGATGCGTCTACAGAATGGTTGCTGAAAGCGGGTTGCTTGGGTGGGGGGAGAGGGGACTGATGTGGCTCTCTGGCCTAGAACTCTCTCTCTCTCTCTCTCTCTCTCTCTCTCTCTCTCTCTCTCTCTCTCTCTCTCTCTCTCTCTCTCTCTCTCTCTCCTCTCTCTCTCTCTCTCTCTCTCTCTCTCTCTCTCTCTCTCTCTCTCTCTCTCTCTCTCTCTCTCTCTCTCTCTCTCTCTCTCTCTCTCTCTCTCTCTCTCTCTCTCTCTCTCTCTCTCTCTCTCTCTCTCTCTCTCTCTCTCTCTCTCTCTCTCTCTCTCTCTCTCTCTCTCTCTCTCTCTCTCTCTCTCTCTCTCTCTCTCTCTCTCTCTCTCTCTCTCTCTCTCTCTCTCTGTCTCTCTCTCTCTCTCTCTCTCTCAGCTCGAATTATGATTTCACTGAGTGGTTTAAGAACATATTCACATGTTATTCATGAGCCATCACATCCAGCAGCAGGTAGGAGGAGGAGGAGGAGGAGAAGGAGGAGGAGGAGGAGGAGGAGGAGGAGGAGGAGGAGGAGGAGGAGGAGGAGGAGGAGGAAAGAACACAAAGGAATACAAAGGAATGCAACGGAAGACCAAACCTTGAGGTATTGACGAGGCTGTTTGGATAATTATTCTACTTTAACTATTATTGGGAGATACAGGATAGTACAGAAGGTACTAAATTGGAAAATTGGATGTCTTGCATCACAATACACATGCATATATATCGTGCACACTTTTCTTCCTCTTTCTTCTTTCTTTCATGCGACATTTGGAAAAAGCAAATGTTGAGATAGTGTGTGTGTGTGTGTGTGTGTGAAATAATAGACAAACGGACAGACAAACAGATACATTTCAATACACAAAATTGCACATAAGCTGGGGACAGAGACTCCCATCCAATCACGCACCCACCCACACAAGACAGACAGAAGGTCAAAGATATACTGATATACGTACTGACATACATTCTTCATCTCTTCGGTCAATATGAAGACGCTACACGAACTTACATATTGTACTGTGCGTCTCGAAGGAGTAACGCCGGGAGATGACAACGTCCGCCCTTTACTGCTCAGGGAAGCACAGGGACTGAGTGTGTTGCTGGCAGTTTGTTGGAGTTTTAGGATTCCCGAAGGCTGACGAAGAGTTTTAAAAGTAGGAATGTATTGGAAAGAGAGAGAGAGAGAGAGAGAGAGAGAGAGAGAGAGAGAGAGAGAGAGAGAGAGAGAGAGAGAGAGAGAGAGAGAGAGAGAACACAAACATAAAATCGGAGAGACTGAAAAAGAAAGTTTAAAGTAAAAAAAAAAAAAGCTTTAAACGTATAGACAAGTAAACGTATATACATTTCTGACGCACACACACACACACACACACACACACACACACACACACACACACACACACACACACACACACACACACACACACACACACACACACACACACACACTCAGACATTGAGAGTCATAGCACCACACAAAAAAGACATACAAACATTTTTAAAAAGCCATAAAATAACAGAAAGAAGTGGAAAAAAAAAACATTGAAAGACATAAGCCGGAGTGAACAAGTGACATTAGGAAGAGAATGTAATCTAATATTAGTAGGTGCCTGAAGTTACTCGGAGAATGACATCATACTTAAAGGAAAGTGAGGAAAGAAAATAGCATGCTTTAACTTGGAAAAATAAAACTGCGGTAATGAACAAGGAAAATACGAGGAAATAAACCACTAAAGTGGGAAAATGTGTAGCAGATTGAAAGAAAAAAAAAACGTGAAATTAAGTGCTAAAAATGGGTGATGTCTACGTAGAGAGAGAGAGAGAGAGAGAGAGAGAGAGAGAGAGAGAGAGAGAATGTGTCTTTTCTGTCACAATTTTCTACATTTCATTGGCGCTGAAGAACACAGACAATGAAAAAGTAAATATGACGGTTCCTTCTTTCATATTTATTTCTTATGACATTTTATGAGACAAGACTGTACTTCGGTATCCTTATGTTACATTGTTATTTTGTCTTTTTATTTATTTGTGTTCTGCTTATTACTTATATCTAATACAAATACTTTTACTATCCTTTGTTATCTAACATTACATTGTTAGTTTGTGTTGTTTCTTCATTGTACACATTGTTACACGTGAGTATGAGTTTTTTTTATTTCTTTTTTTTTTTTTTTTTTTTTTTTTGTAAGAGGGAAAAAAAGTCATTTCGGATTTTATCTGTGGAAAGAAAACGTGTGTGGGATTTTCTGAGGAACATTATTCGTGTGTTGAGAGAGGAGAGTCTTTAAACTTCATTAAATGCTCTCTCTCTCTCTCTCTCTCTCTCTCTCTCTCTCTCTCTCTCTCTCTCTGTCTCTCTCTCTCTCTCTCTCTCTCTCTCTCTCTCTCTCTCTCTCTCTCTCTCTCTCTCTCTCTCTCTCTCTCTACTTAACATTGGAACCTTGCACAGTTTAAGTGGATGAGGAGAGAAAATAGAGATACAGATGGATGGATGGATAGATAGATAGGTAGATAGATAAAAGTTAGATAGACAGATAGATAGGTCATATTTGCCTTGATATCGCCGTGTAATAAGCCCCGAGGAATTCATTCTTCATAGAACGTTAATTGATTTATAGGCGGAAGGCGAAGCAAGGCAGCACATGTGAAAGGTAATGCAGGATAAGATAATGTGATA
>NC_087157.1:21234377-21239377 GCF_035594125.1 Scylla paramamosain | reverse complement strand
CACCGAGGAAGAAAAACAACTAATTCACAACAAAGAAAATGAATCACATTAAAGAGACCTTGGTGATGGCCAGGTTCCTCGGCGACTTACTGCTGACGCCGCCACAATAATGGTATAAGGAATCGAGTCCTTGCTGGGCAACTAACCCATCACTATAGTCATCTAGTAAACATGTATCCCACGCAGGCATGTTTAAGGAAGAGGAAACGCCTCATCAGATATCACTAATAAAAATAGGACCGTATGTAGACTAGATGTGATAGAAGCAGACATCATCTCTTTCTTACTTTCCTCTCAAATTACATGTTTTTTTTTTCTATACAAATGTTATAATTTCCCTTTTCCTGCCAAGTTCTGCAGGAGGGATGGGGAAGAGAGTTCTTCTGTGGTATCCTGTCTCTCCCACTAATAGCGTAGAATTGTTAACCAAACAACCAAGTAAGAACCACAGGGTCTGTTGCTGTTTCGTCTTCTTTTTATATTCCTTTGTATATTCCTCCACCACCACCACCACCACCACCACCACCACCACCTCCACCACCACCACCACCACCTACACCTCTTAGTCTTGCCCTTGCTCTTTCTCTTTCTCCTCCTCCTCCTCCTCCTCCTCTTCCTCCTCCTCCTCCTTCTCCTCCACCTCCTGTGTGTGACGTAGGGTGGCGTGATCATGTCCGCTCAACCTTTATCCACCAACACCCATTATCTACACTACATTATACAATACATTATCTACATTATGTATGTGTACATACATGTACATGTACATGTATTGCTAACTAGGCGAAGCATTATAAATACAATACACATCATTATTAATTGTGTGACACCGTTACTTGTAGTGGATAAACTTGTGGAATCAATGGTACGGGATAGAACAGTAGAATTCCTGGAAAGTAACCGTATCATAAAGGACGCTCAACATGGATTTAGTAGTAAACGTTCATGTTTAACGAATTTACTGGACTTTTTTCACGACTTACATAATATGTGTGATAATACCAGGCCAGTAGATATAGTTTATTTTGATTTTCAAAAAGCATTTGATAAAGTTCCTCATAAGCGCCTCCTACATGAAGTAAAAGCTCACGGCATATCAGGTGACCTCGCTGCGAGGATAGAGGATTGGTTGACAGACCGCAAACAGCGAGTAGTAATTAACGTGTCGTGGTCCGAGATGTTGCAAAGAATTGGTTTATAAAGGCTACTGGAAAACTCACAAACATTTTCATATTTTAATTAATAACTACTATTTACATTTCTTACAACTCAAAATTTCTCACTCGCATTCACCTTCAAATCATTCAAAGTTATTAAGTGTTACCTTATATTTCTTCAACATATTCACTGATCAGCGCAGTCATCGTGCAAAACACAGACAATATGAAATGCTCAAACACAACAAATATTCAGTCGGCGCCATTAATGTTCAGTTAGAAAAACACACGTGATATCTGCAACACATCACTTACTATAAACATTCCATGACTGAGTAAATCTTCGTACATCATACACACCTGTCATAACAAACATAAAACATCAGTTAAAAATCCTGCTCCTCCTTTAATAAGATCATTGATTTATAGACTGCATTACGCTTTCAAACTGCACTTACTTTCAAGTTATTCCGTCCATCTCGACCCCTCTCTGGTCAGGCCCTCTGGAACCTCTGGGTCTGTGCTACTCTCCGCTACTGAATTATTCCACTGTTACACGCTATAATATACAGTCGTTTGGGACTGCCTGTTTCTCTAAAAAAAACTATCGTAATTTTCATAACATTTTACGTATCTACTATTCACATTGCTCATCTATGCATGTGATCCGCCCACAGGCGTGGTGCTTGATACAGAAGCCAGTCAGAGGGTAGGGGCAGTTTGGAGGCGGAGCGTTAAGTGGGCGTAGGCTGCCTTGTCCTTCTTGGTGCCTCACGCCTCCTGGCCTACTTTCCCTTTCAAATCCTTTCTCTGCCTTGCCCCTGCTATCATTACCGTTAATCCCTCCTTGACCCAGGCTGCCTTCCCAGGTTGTATGGCCGTCTTCCTGTTGTGGAGTGCTTGGGTCCTGTGTCCTTGTTTGTGTTTCCTCGGTTTCCTCGATATCAAGTGCCAATTATCTTCCCTTTCCCATGTAGTATGATCGTTTGTTATTCTCCATACTTCATTCATCTCCATTTCTTCTTTCTTTTTACTTATTCTACCTTTTTTTTCTTTCCTCTTCCTTATTGTTTTGTTTTGTTTTTTTTCGTTTTTTCTTCTTCTTTTTTGACAGTACAATATATATTGTAGTGCGGGGTCACCAGAAACTCTGATTCTTCAAATTGGGTTAATGTAAGCAGTGGCGTTCCTCAATGTTCAATCTTAGGGCAGATCCTCTTCATAATATATATGAATGACATAGACGAAGGAATCAGAAGTAAACTGTCAAAATTCACAGACACTAAAATTGCTAACAAGACTGACACCAAACCAGCGTCAAATTTTGCAAAATGATGCATACACTCTCATTGAATGGTGTGAAACGTGGCTTATAACTTTAATTTTGATAAATGCCACGTATCAAATATTGGAAATAGCAATCCGCAGGAAAATTATAAAAAGTAATCCCCAATCAAAAGTTTGGATCCTGAGAAAGATCTGGGAGCTTTAGTGACAACAGATCTTAAACCAAGCAAACAATGCACCGAAGTCATTGAAATTGCCAATAAATTAATAGTTTTCACCTTCCAATCTGAAAAAAAAAATCTCACCTTGTACAACTCACTTGTACGTCCTCATTTTGAATACAATGTACAGTTTTGTCATCCTGTTATAAAAGGAATATTGAGAGATTATAAAAAAACAAAGACAATACGAAGTAGAGTAACGAAAATTACTCGAAGGCTTCGCAATAAACCCTACAAGGAACGCCTTAAAGAACGAGATCTATTCTCCCTCTCCAAACGCAGGCTAAGAGGGGATCTGATATTGCTTTACTAAACTTTTAAGGCTTTCACAAATATCAGACCGGAATTCTTCCTAAGATTCAACATGTCTAATATTACAAGAAACAATAGCAAATAATAGGTAAGCGATTTCAAACAAATGAAGCCAAACATTTTATTTCAATCGTGTCATAAATATGTGGAATTGTGTTCCATCAAGCGTCGTTAACTCAGGCACTGTTCACTCATTGAAAACCTGTCTTGACAAGTATGTAGACACTAATTCCCGGTTGTCATTGTTCATGTCTGAATAACGAACACGTTCACTCCGTACTGTCCGTGCTGGCATGTAGATTGTATGTGGTCGAAGTAGTCCTCCTGTCTTTCTTAGTTTCCTCTCACACTCTATGTTGTTTTTTTCTGTACAACATGGTACCATTTCCTTTTTCAGGTGAGCCTTGCCTGGAGGGATAGGGGGTGGGGGATGGAAGGACCCTTCTTCTCTGCTATCCTTTCTCTACCACTAATAGAGTAGAATAGTTACCCAAACAGACTTACAAGGACCTCTTGGTCTGTTACTGTTTGGACTTCTTTTGTATTCGTTTGGTTCCTCTTTCTGTGCTATCCTGTTTGTCTCTTCCACTAGTTAGCGTAGAGTAGTTACCCAAACAGCCCATTAAAGACCTCAGGAACTTTTGCTGTTTGGACTTTGTTTTTATTCTCCTCCTCCTCCTCCTCCTCCTCCTCCTCCTCCTCCTCCTCCTCCTCCTCCTCCTCCTCCTCCTCCTCCTCCTCCTCCTCCTCCTCCTCCTCCTCCTCCTCCTCCTCTTCCTCTCATCACATGATGAACAATTACCTGTGAGGGGCATTGAAAACTGAACAACCCAATCAGTTAGTGACTATCATAGGGATTTGAGGTACCAGGGGTCACTGCTGCAGGAGTGCGGCGCTCCTTTACGAGAAGTGCACTCTTATAGGAGTCGCATGGTAGCCGGAGTCTGATTGACTGATGCCTCTCTTGAAAGCGCCAGGCACAGTATAGAGAACCCAGCAAGCCCAATTTTGTTACACTTTTTTTTTTTTTCAATTTTTTTTTTTTTTCAATTTTCCGCGCATGACGTCACGTTGTCGGAGATCAGGACTGCCAGATTTCCCTTTTTTAGGCCAAAATATAATTTTTGGCTTTTTTCATGCATTTGGTCTAAGGATATCTGGTTTGCCATGAATTACATTTTTATTATTATTTTTTTTTTTAGATATGGTGCTTATATATGCTCCATTTGGCCATAACAAGTTTATTTAATATGGTGAGTTTGTTCACCGCCACCTAAGACAAAACTTTTTTTTCAAGTTGTCAAGTGTGCGTATGTTTTCCTTTATTTTCCTTCTGTTACCATGGTTATCCTTGCAGTTTTTTTTTCCATTTTCTCTTATTGCTATTGAATAACAATAAGGGAAAATTGGACAAATCAACTGGGTGATGATGCTGATGACGCGCGAGTCCACGGCTGAACTCTGGCGTGTTTTTTTTTTTTTTTTTTTTTTTTTTTTCAAGCGGCTGATGTGATTTAAGGCTTCCTATCAACAGCTACCTGTGTTCATGAACAAGCCAGGAGTACGTTGATAGGGTGCTGTCTATGGTAGTACCGCATATTTTATTATGATGAGTCATTGGTAAACTCGTTTTCCATCCCCCAAAAGCGATCGTTCTGGTTGTTTATATTTATGTCGAGTGGGAAAGAAAAATGTCTAGAGCAGTGTGATTGAACTGTAGGCCCGCGCGCCAGTTGATTTAGTGTGGCCCGCGTGCACTCATTGATTAATTTTATATGAGGAAAAAAATACTTAAATGATATTCAGCAAAGGTCAAGTGTGTGGAATAATAACGATTAGCTTGTTATGACATTGCTGCTACAATAACATAATGCCTGCAGAGCGAAAGTCCTTCCCCATGGTTATGAAGTAGGGACGTAGGTATATGGTACACGTCATGAACACGGCCACTTCTTTGTGCCAAGAACGTTTTCATAATGTGTTGTTAGTATTTTTGCATTCACTCCTGAACCCACCAATCTTA